>NC_057810.1:418056428-418357287 GCF_018294505.1 Triticum aestivum
TAAGATGACCCTCGAGAGCGCGACTCCCAAGGGAAAAAGGGCTAGGTGAGGCAAATGGTAAAACCAAGGTTGGGGCTTACTGGAGGAGTTTTATTCAAAGCGAACTGTCAAGGGGGTCCCATAAATCACCTGACCGCGTAAGGAACACAAAATCCGGGAACATAACACTGGTATGATGGAAACTAGGGAGGCAAGAGTGGAACAAAACACCAGGCATAGGCCGAGCCTTCCACCCTTTACCAAGTATATAGATGCATTAATAATATAAGAGATATTGTGATATCCCAACATAACCCTGTCCACCATGGAGCAATCTTCAACTTCACCTGCAACTAGCAATGCTATAAGAGGGGCTGAGCAAAGCAGTAACATAGCCAAACAACGGTTTGCTAGGAAGGGTGTCAAAGGTTAGAGGTTCATGGCAACTTGGGAGGCTTGAAGAGCAAGTTATCGGAAGCGCAGCATAGCGAAAGAACGAAGCAACTAGCATAGCAATGATAGTAGTGAGATCCAGGGTAGCGGTCATCTTGCCTGAAATCCCGCTAGGAAGAAGAACGAGTCCATGAAGAAGATGAAGCCACGTAGACGAACCAAGCGTAGACGAATGAATCCTCACGATCGCAACGAAATGGGAACTATCGAGAAGAAGCACACAACATAGTAAACACACCACACATAGACAAGACATGATGCACAACAAGCATGATGCATGACAAAGCTACATGAAGCTACTCATGGCAAGAGACGATGCAAACAAGAGCAACACATCAAAGCAAGTTTAAATGAGGCCGGAAACAACATATAACAATTCCGGTAAGTCCTCATATGCAAATTTAGAAATTGGTCCAGAACTGAATAAACCTTATGTTCAAGTTGTTAAACAGCAAGTTAAGATGCACCAAGATGATCTACACGAGATTCTAGTCAAGTTACATATAAAATTCATTTAATTCGGAGCTACGGCCTAGAAGATATGACCAAAACAAGTTAAACATGGCATTGATGCTAAAGGCACTCAAACATCAAGCAAACACCTCAAAACAAGGATGCAACATGATAATATGAAGCTACATGCAAAATCAAGCAAGTTCCATATAAAGCACACTCAAAACGGAGCAACGGTTCAACACATACACTATACAAGCCATAACAACAATCTGACCAAAACAGCAACTAGGCATCTTGCAAGCATCAAAACAATAAGCTACAGCACCCCAACATAAGAACAAAATGCATGAGCATGAAGTACAGGTAAGGCATGACAAAAGATGAACACTGAGCTATCTCCAGAAACTACTAGAACATGCTCAAACACACATGGCAAGATTCCATATATTACCAGTTTCAGACTTATCAGGAAATAACATCAGGTTGCAATGTTTAGAGCTATCAAACAACATGCTACAGGAACTTATCATGGCAAAAAAAGGCATGGCATGAATCTACTAATAGCATATATCAAAAGTCCCTTACTGAACATGAGCCAAAAGGGCACAGAAAATATGATGGCACCCATGTAAACATGGCAAAATATATGACAGATTCATACATGGCAGAAACAATGATAAGTAGACATGTTGGTGAGCTTGTAGCACTCACCACATAGCAATACATAGCATGGCAAGGCAACCAACAGCAAGAAGACATGTTTCTGAAGCTAAGAATGGCAAGAAACAATTCATAGGTGCATGGATCACTAACAACAAACATGGCAACATTAAACTTAATGTTAACAGGCTGACAACACCATTATTTAGCAAGTTTGGAGCAAGATAACAACATGTTACAGCAGGCTATAAATAAAACCAGGGGCATGAATGGATAGATCATGACATGTATAACAAAACATCCTTAGTGAACATCTCCAGATTATGCATAGAAGGACTTGTAGCATCAGGTTTACATAGCATCATAATATAACAGAATCAGCCTAGCAAAACAGCAACAACAAGTACCCTACTTAACAACCTCGATGCACTCACTACAAGACCCACAAAAATACATGGATTGCACCTCTGGAAAGATGGCATATCATAGATCAAAACACATGTAGAGCGCATGCTCATAGGATGCACACATCAAATGCAACAAAAATGACAAATCATCAAGTTATAACAGTTTCAGCAGATTAACATCATATGGCACTCTTCGAACGATGATTCAGGCATCAAAAATACATGCTCGATGCACTCACTACAAGACCCACAAAAATACATGGATTTCACCTCTGGAAAGATGGCATATCATAGATCAAAACACATGTAGAGCGCATGCTCATAGGATGCACACATCAAATGCAACAAAAATGACAAATCATCAAGTTATAACAGTTTCAGCAGATTAACATCATATAGCACTCTTCGAACGATGATTCAGGCATCAAGATGGACTCAAATGAACATGATGCAATGGAATGAAATGAAGTACTCGTCGAGTCGAACAATTTTGACATATCATGCATGCAAAACGGATCTACGAGCAGGAAGTTATGGCATCACTAACATACACACACAATGTCAAATTTCAGGTACTTAGCGGAAAATTATACCCTCGGGAAACGGGACGGGATGGTCCAGCGGGACGGAGTGGTTCAGGACGGCGCTGGCGCCGTTTGGTTTGAGGGTTGCTGGCGTGCAGGGACGGGGTGGACCCGGGACGACGATGTCGCTACGGATGGCGGTTGGGCAATCAAATGGGCTCCGAATACAACGAAACTTGACAGGCGCTCTGTCTACACTATAATAAGACCGCACGCCAAGTTGCGTCCCATTCCGACAACATTTTTCGGCCAGACATAAAACGGGGTCAAAGGGGGCGCCGGAGGACGTAGGAGTGCCGGATTGCAAAACGGACAACGAGAAAAATGCTCGGATGCACGAGACAAACACGAATGCAAAATGAGATGCACATGATGACATGATAAAATGCAACACACAAGAACATGACATGGCAACGACGGCGAATAACTGGCAGACACCTGGCGCATCAAATCCGGGGCATTACAACTCTCCTCCACTAACAAGAGATCTCGTCCCGAGATCTTAGGAACGAGACGGAAGAGAAAGAGGAAGAGGTGAAGTAAGAACACAAGAGAGAAGATGAACAAAGTCGAGAGCACTTGGTTAGAAAAGATGAACGGTGAATATGACGAGAATCAACTGCTCATGGAAACAAGATAGACTCTGACACCACTCCGGTTAGAACAAGATAAGAAACGGATAACACTGAAAGGATTTAGGCAGCACTCCGGCTGAACATGGAAAAATAGAACATGAACTTCACCCAATGAGATGGCACTTGACGAGATGAACAATGCAATGCCTCCAGAAGAATTGAAATAATTGAATGAAAAGAACTTAGAAGTAAGGATTGAACGGAGTTGTTGAGAAAATCAACAACGAAAGAATAAGCTTGTCGTGGACTTATGAATAACATCTCAAAATTTTTGAGGTGACAACCGGCCACAACCGGAAATGGTTGGATAGCTGAGAAGAACGAAGAAATGCAAAACTCCACTTCAAAAGAATATGGATAATTAATTACACTTCGAGATGCGAGAAGAAAAGATACTTGAATTCCTCCAACAAAATCTTGACGAACTCTTGAAGAATGAATTAAATCCAGAAGAACCACCATGAAAGAACTCCGGTAACAAAAGGATGATGAGATAGAAATGAAGGATGAAAGAATAAGATGAGCCTTGCGATGATTTAGATGGAGGTTCCGATGAAATAGCCGAGGAAGCTTTGAACTCTGGGAAAGAAAAGATGAAAAGACTTGAAACTAGAATTTATTCACCAAGAACAAACTCCGAAGGAAGGGATTACTCACTTGGATGAAATAAGAATAAGATTTATTGTATGCTTATCCTTCATCAAATTTAATTGATGACAAGCAATGGATTTTTCATACTACTTATTCTTCTTGAAAAAGAATTGAGAAGTGACATATCGCAAACTTGAGAAGGTCTTCATGAACCACCGGCATGATTGGAAAGAATGAATGGATTAAAAAGATAATCAAGGAAAAAGAATCTTGAACGAACCACCGTAAGAATTCAAAAATGACTGATGAAAGAGAATGAATCACCGGGAAGAATTAGAAGACACATATGCTTGATGGGATTTAGATGCAAAAGAACAAAGAGATCATGAGCTGATTAAAGAACATTTAAACGAAGCACCGGGATAAATAGAGAATGATAACTGGAATGATGGCCTCCGGTAAAAATAAATGGGAAAACAACTACTGACATACTCCGGATGGGTAAGAAAAGAAAATCTGACGAATGGAATAATATGAGAGGATAACATGAAGCTAGAATCACGAAACTCGAGAGAACAGACAGGATTTAGAGGAAGAACTCTTCTTCAATCTTCAAATGACGACGAGAAACACCACCAAAATTACTGAGGTACTCCGGTGTCACATCCTAGCTAGCCATGCATTAGAGTGTTGCATCATGTTTCCTCTTTCATCAGAAACTTGAAATGGGGATCTGTGAAACCCTCAGAATCTTTTTGAAAATGACCCAAATAAAAATTTCTCCAAAAGGGTCCAAGAAAATGCTCATGTTGCTCTCTGAAAATATTGGACAGAGATAAAAATCAAACCAATATTTTTAAGAGCTCATAGGTATTTATTTTGGGCATTTGGAATTAATGCATAAATATTTGCATTGGAAATATATTAATTATATATATTAATATATGTCCAAATATTATGCCAACTATAAAGGAGCTCTGGAATAATATATATAGCTCCTGCAAAAATTGGCATAAGTTAAATAAATGATTTAATATATTATTTAAATCAAAACAAATGTCAGAAATTAGAAAACAGAAAATAATTAACAGGAGGAGCTTACCTGGGCTCCTCCACTGTGCGGCCCAGCCAGCAGCCGGCCCAGCCCATCTCCCTCCTCTGTCGTCTTCGTCCCAACAGAGGGAGGGGAGTGTGGCCGGCGCGCGCGCGCGCCACCGCGCCACGCCACCTCTCTCCCTGCCTGCCTGCCCTCCCCTTCTCGCCTCGATGCCCCTGGACAACGCCACGCCTCCCCCCTGCTCTCTCTCACTCTCCCCCGGCTCTTCCCTCCTCCCCCTCGCTCTCTCTCTCACACGGCCGAACACCCCCGTCGCCGCCGTTCGCCATAGCAGCCGTCTCCGGCCACCCCTCGCTCCCCCGACTAGCTCAGAAGCTCCGCCACGACCCCCTCTTCCCCCCCACCGCTCCACGGTCCTCCAGAAGCCCTGCATCGCCGCCACGTCGCCGTTCCCCTCCTCGGGCTCCGACCACCGTCGCCGTCGATTCGCCGTCTCCAGCGCGTCCCCGAGCCCGCTTCGACGCCCACTGCAACCGCGGTGAGCTACGCCACCGTTTCCCCCTCTCCTCCCCCTCGTTCCCCCACCATAGCCTCCTCCCCACCATGGCCGAACCTCCGCCGTCGCCGAGCTCGCCGTCGACATAGCTCCGGTGACCATTTGGTCACCCCGGCGAGTCCAACGAGTTCGCAAGACCCCGTAGAGCATCCCTAGCGCCTCGCTTCGCTCGCCTTCGAGCTCCAACCCTGTTCCCGTGCACGACCAAACCCCGGCGGCCGCAGCCGAGCTCGCCGCCGTCGACTCCGGCCACCCCAGGCCCAGCCACGGCCACCGTTCGACGCGCGGGAGCAAGAGCTTTCCAACGAGCCCAAGCACGGCCTCTCCTGTGCCCTATAGCGCGATTCCGCATCGCGCCGCCGTCTCGGGCCTCGCCGGCGTCACGTCGCCGGTGGGTTTGACCCACTTTGACCACGGCAGGACACCCCCTGAGTCCCTGACAGGTGGGCCCAGCCCTGTAGCTAATTAGGATTAGCGCTAACCACTGTTAGTTAACCCCCTGACACTGACTAGTGGGCCCCAGCGCCACTAATTAGTAATTAGGATTAAATTAACCCTGTTTAACCCCCCTGTCACTGACGTGTGGGCCCCACACGTCAGGTTTGACTTCAGCCAGCCGCAGTTGACCACTGACATCATGCTGACGTCATGCTGGCGCAATAATTATAATTTCTGGATTTAATTTAAATCAGGAAATTCCAGAATATTATTTAAACTTCAAAAATTCATAACTTTTATTCTGTAACTCCAAATTGGACAAATTATATATGAAAAATGATCAGAAAAATCCAATCTATCCATCTGTACTATTTTCATGCATGATCAAACAAGTTAAATTGATGTTTTAAGCAGAACAAGGAAAAGCACTTAAAGAGGCCATGTTTGAGTTTGAAATTTGAATCTTTGATTCAAATTTGTTCAAACCCTTCTGGTTTTAGTTGCATTAGCCCAACACACTCATATTGCCATGTTTCATGCATGCATCATATTGTTGCACATTGTTTGGTGATGCTTGTGTATCGATGTCCTTTACGACAGGTTCTGCCCCCGAGGAGTACCGTGATTACCCTAACGAAGAACCGTATCAGTGCATCGAACCATCAGGCAAGCAACCAACCATTTGATCATATCGATACAATCCCATGTTCTCGCTCCTGCTCTCTTTTACTGCATTAAGACAACGCGTTTCAAACTGCTGTGTGCTACGGTAGTTGAACCCATTTCCTCTGCATGACCTGTCATTGCCACAGTAACTAGATGAAACCCACTAGCATGTGTAGGAGTTGTTTGAGCCATATGTATGTGTTGTTCCTACCTTGCTATGCCTGCTATGCTTAGAGTCGTGTCAGGTCTGGTTCATCGGGGTGATGGGCTAGAGTGAAATGATTATGCCGGTAATGAGAGTGGTGTGATGAACACGATTTGGTAAAGGTATCGATGAGAGGCCATGTAGGAGTACATGGTGGGTTGTTTCATTGAAGCCGACCTTAAGCACTGAGATCTGTATGTGTGATTTAAGAATCAGCTACTACCATGCATTGGGCCCGAAACCAATGGACCCTCTCGGCTTCTTATTCACCCTAGTTCTCCGTCCAGGAGTTGCAAGTAGTTTCTGGTGTTTGTAGCCTACTGGAGGCCGTGGACAACGCTGACCGTAGGGGTGGGCTGTGATGCGGTAGGTACGTGGCCGGGTGTACCGAATACCCGTTAGGTATCTCGGGAACCCTGTTCACATCGTTCGGGGCCGTATGGGAAACCTCGGCCGGACTCCCTGCGGATGGAACCTGAATAGGCGATAAACCTGGACTGGAGGCTTAGGTGATTAGGTAGGTCGTGGCCGACACCCACGTTGGGCTTCCGCTTGAAGGTTGTCGAGTACATGTCGTGTAAACGACGGTAAGTGGTGAGAGCGTGTATGAAGAAGTACACCCCTGCAGGGTTAACATGATCTATTCGAATAGCCGCGTCCGCGGTAAAGGACTACTTGGTTGCCTATACAGTTCATAGACAAGTAAATGGAAACTACTAAAAGCCTCAAGATAAGTGTGAGTGCCGAGGATGGCTCTTCTGTAGGAAGACGGAGGTGAATCCTCGGTAGTGTATTGAAGTGGTGAGTAGTGGACTCGTGTGCGCAAAACCATTTCAAGTTGGAGTATCGTAGGATAGCCTAGCCAAGAGTCAAAGCTGGCTTGCTGCAATAACTCCACCAACCCTTCTTGATAATATGCATGTATGTAGGATCTGATGTAAGTCTTGCTGAGTACCTTTGTACTCATGTTGCTATAATCTACATTTTTACAGAAGATGCTGCAACCCCTTCTGATGGGTTCTATGTAGACGTTGACATCAACGAGTAGGCTAAAGACCCAGGTGGTGACCCTGAGCTTGTGAAGGACCACGTAGTATAGTAGGCTTTCCAAGCCTCTTTTATTTTACTAGTTGTCTGTACTCAGACAAGTTACTTCCGCTGCTGGTTTGTATGACTGTATGACTTGTATGTTGGGTCGTGAGACCCGTACCTTTGTGTATGTTATGTATGGCTCCCTGAGCCTTAAATAAAGTACTTGTGTCATAGAGTCATGTTGTGATGCTTCGTTGTATTTGCACATATCGAGCATATTGTGTGTATGATTGAAATGCTTGGTATGTGTGGGATCTGACTATCTAGTTGTTTATCTTTAGTAGCCTCTCTTACCGGGAAATGTCTCCTAGTGTTACCGCTGAGCCATGGTAGCTTGCTACTGCTCTGGAACACTTAGGCTGGCCGGCATGTGTCCTTCTTCGTTCCTGTGTCTGTCCCTTCGGGGAAATGTCACGCTTTGAGTACCGGAGTCCTGTTAGCCCGCTACAGCCCGGTTTACCGGAGTCCTGTTAGCCCAGTGCTACAGCCCGGACCCACTTGCTGATGACCGACACGTTCGAAGCTGGGTCATGGATGCCTGTCCCTGTAAGTCTGTGCCACTTTGGGTTTACGACTAGTCATGTCAGCCCGGGCTCCTTATCATATGGATGCTAGCGACACTATCATATACGTGAGCCAAAAGGCGCAAACGGTCCCGGGAAAAGGTAAGACGACACCCGTGGGGATACCGTGCGTGAGGCCGCAAAGTGATATGAGGTGTTACCGGCTAGATCGATGTGACATCGAGTCGGGGTCCTGACAGCGTTGGTATCAGAGCCGGACTGCCTGTAGGTTCTCCAAGCCAAACTGGTCGATGTTGAGTCTAGAAATTCTTTAGTTATATGTAGGGGAATTGTTTGTGGGTTGGAACGTAAGGCTCTTTTTACTCCTTTATCTTATGACTTTCTGATCTGAGTCAGTCCATTCTTCCACCGGGGGTTAAGGAATTAAGATCTGTTCTCTCTATCAGGATCACGAGTTACTAATCAGTAGTACCTTATAAGTTTGATGGTTACAAGCCTAGTTCAGTTCTACTACCACATTATGTTGCTAGAATGGTTTCAGAACTTTGATATGATGATGTTGAGTGTGTACGAAATCCTTTGTCAAATGTCTCAAAATCCTTTTGAGCATTTACAGCTGTTATGCTGCCGAAATTTTGCTAGAAATTCTAATGCCTTTGCATTATGATTGTGCTTTCAGATGGCCACTCGCGACCTCAATCAAGTGGTTCGCCTGACTCGATGTCTAGATGTACCCGGCCATACTGCCAAGTTGGTCAGGGTAATGACTGAGGCTGGATACCGCTGGTATCCCGAGTACACGGTCGAAGAGCAATTCCGAGACTTTAACCAAAGCCAGTATCTCTGCACTGTCAGGATATTTCCATCTTATCCTGGATCCACCGAGCCTCTTCACTGCTCCTATGGACTCGGGGTTACTATTGAGATGGCTGTGCAGGACGCCGCCTACTCTATGATGACCATTATGCGAGTCAGATCTGGTTTATTTCAGGACTCTGATCTCCGGTATATGCCAGGATCACTTCCGGGAGCACAAGGGTATCTCCAGGCTATTTATGCTGACCCCACTCAGGAGGATTCACGGACTCGCACCACTGCTGAGATGCTCGAGGATAAGGACCGTGAAAATCGGGCCTTGAGGTTAGAGCTCTTCAATACCCGTGCTGACCACTGGGCCACTTTGACTCGGTTCGCACCGGCGGTGCAAGCTGGATATTCAGATATGCGCGATCTCTATCCTGTGAGATCTGCTCTGCCGGACGTGATGGTTTGGCGTGATGTAGGAGGCATCACCCCACCTCGCGGTCCCCGCAGGCCACCGTCTGTTGGTCCAAGGCCTCATCCTAGCCCCTATGGTCCACAAGCTCCGCGAGACCGTCTGTTTCCGGATGATCATGTTGAACTTCCAGGCTATGGAGGCGACTTCTACGAGGACTACTACGGATCGGTCTGAGTTAGTGGTAGTATCACTAGTTCGCACTAGCTGTGTCTTCTATCGTCCCGCGTGACTCGTGGGATATGACCTAGTTTGTACTCTTTCCGGAGGTGTAGAAAAATAATGTATAGGAGCTTGGGATGCCTCCGATGAGATGTAATCCTCTTTTCACCGTATTAGTACTTTGTTTGGTCTTGTACTAAACCCTGTATGGTGTGTATGACGATGGAATAAAAGAAGCAGTTACTGTATCTACCATGTCATACGGATGATCATCTTGCATTCCGAGTTATTCCTTACATTATGTATCCTATGTCGGAATTTTATCATCCTGACTAAATCATTGTCTTGTTTACCTAGGATGGTCAACACGCGCACTAACCCTGCTCCTCAAGAGCAGGCCGAAGGCAGTGAAGTCAGGGATGCAAATCTGCCTCATCCTCCTTCACTAGCCGAGGTTATGATGGAAGCTGAGAGAAACAAGCGGGAGACCAACCGTTTGTTGGAGCGTATTGAACAGAACACAGCACACCATCAGAGGACTAACGTGGTGTCACTCAGTGATTTTATCAAATTACATCCACCCACGTTCCACCACTCCGTCGAGCCTCTCGACGCTGATGACTGGCTTCGCAGTATCTCTCACAAACTGCGTTCCGCGCTGGTAGCGGAGGCTGACAAGGTCACCTTTGCTGCATATCATCTTGAAGGCCCCGCCAGTCTATGGTGGGAGAATTATGGAGCTATGCGCCCAGCGGGCCATGTCACTACTTGGGCTGAGTTCAGCGAGGCTTTCCGTGAACATCACATTCCGGAGGGTCTCATGGACCGTAAACGTGAGGAATTCTGCAATTTCACCCAAGGCCGACTTTCTGTGGATGTTTATAGCAGGGAGTTTGGTAATCTCGCACGATATGCAACCGAGGAAGTTTCTACTGATGCCAAGAAGCAAGCAAGGTTCCGTAAGGGACTTAGTCCTGAGCTTCGCCGCGACCTCCGTCTGCATGAGTGCACATCTTTTCAGAAACTTGTCAACAAAGCCATCAGTGCTGAAACTGGTCAGACTGACTATGACGCAACACGCAAGCATGGCCGTGACATGGG
This sequence comes from Triticum aestivum, assembly GCF_018294505.1. NCBI lineage: Eukaryota > Viridiplantae > Streptophyta > Magnoliopsida > Poales > Poaceae > Triticum > Triticum aestivum. The sequence continues at coordinate 418,067,271 of NC_057810.1, forward strand.
TTCCTCATCCGGTGCTGGTCCTCAGAAGCGCCGCGTGTGGGTACCCAACACCGCCCTGCCACCCAGGTTCACACCGAGGCCATCTTTCCAGGCGCCTCGCCCCGTTCAACAGTCTGCTCCAGCCAAGCCCTATGGGGGTCCAATCAATAATGCTCCTCCACGTACCAGTTCCGTGACTTGTTTCAAGTGTGGGGAATCTGGTCACTATATGCGTGAGTGTCCTCAGACCAACCCCAACCAATCTGCTAAAGCTGTTGGCCGTGGCAAGCCGACAGGGAAAATATTCCACGCCAAACCGGTCACCGCTTCACGTGGCCATGTCAACTGTATCTCTGCCGAAGAAGCTCAAGAGGATCCCAACGTCGTTCTCGGTACGCTTCTTGTAAATTGCCACCCGGCATCTGTTCTTTTCGATACAGGAGCCTCTCATTCTTTTATATCCGAAAATTATGCTCGTTTGCATAACGTTGCATTCTGTGACATGCCATCCACTATGGAAATTTCTACCCCTGGTTCTAGATGGCAGACCTCTAGGGTAAGTTATGGAAATGAAATCCAAGTCGACAGACTTGTTTTTCTCGCGTCTTTGATAGCCCTTAAATCTTCAGATATTAATATCATTTTGGGTATGGACTGGATGTCAGCTCATCAAGCCAAAATTGATTGCTTCTCTAGGACTGTTCAACTCACCCATCCTTCGGGGAAGATAGTCAATGTTTTGACCCGAATAGCCAAGCGACAATTATATTCTCTTAACGCCAGCCCTTTGCCAGACCTTGAGGACATTCCGGTAGTCCGTGACTTCCCGGATGTCTTTCCAGAGGAATTGCCAGGTGTTCCACCTGACAGGGATGTTGAGTTCGTAATCGACCTCATCCCCGGAACCGTTCCGATTGCTAGAAGACCTTATAAGATGGCACCACTAGAACTAGCCGAGCTTAAGAAACAACTCGATGAATCCTTGAAAAAGGGTTTCATCCGCCCTAGTTCATCTCCGTGGGCTTGCCCCGTCCTATTCGTCAAGAAGAAGGATGGTACGGACCGGATGGTTGTAGATTACCGACCTGTCAATTTGGTCACAATCAAGAACAAATATCCACTTCCCAGGATCAACGATCTGTATGATCAGCTCGCTGGATCCTCAGTCTTCTCCAAGATGGATTTGAGGTTGGGCTACCATCAAATCAAAATCAGAAACGGGGACATTCCTAAAACGGCCTTTGTTACTCGTTATGGCCAATACGAGTACACCGTCATGTCCTTCGGTTTAACCAACGCTCCAGCCACCTTTTCTCGGTTAATGAACTCAATCTTCATGGAGTATTTGGATAAATTCGTCGTTGTTTACCTCGATGATATACTCATCTACTCCAAGAACGAGGAAGAACATGCCGAACATCTAAGGCTAGTGTTGAAGAAACTTCGAGAGCATCGCCTTTATGCCAAATTTTCTAAATGTGAATTCTGGTTGTCAGAAGTGACCTATCTGGGTCATGTAATATCTGGTAAAGGTATTGCTGTTAACCCTGAGCGAGTTCAAGCCGTCCTTAATTGGACTCCACCTGAATCGGTCAAGCAAGTTCGGAGTTTTCTAGGCTTAGCGAGCTATTGTCGTCGCTTTGTCGAGAACTTCTCCAAGGTTGCTAAACCTCTAACCGAACTCCTCAAGAAAGATAAGAAGTTCGAATGGACTCCACAATGTGAGCACAGCTTTCAGGAACTGAAAAGACGCCTGACCTCTGCTCCCGTACTGGTACCGCCAGACTTCTCCAAGGACTTTGTTATCTACTGCGACGCCTCGCGACAAGGACTAGGTTGCATTCTCATGCAAGATCGACACGTAATTGCCTACGCTTCACGGCAATTGCACCCACATGAGGAGAATTATCCTACTCATGATCTAGAGCTTGCAGCCGTAGTCTATGCACTTAAGACCTGGCGACATTACCTCCTCGGTAATCGTTGCGAAATATTCACTGATCACCAAAGTCTGAAGTACATTTTCACCCAACCGGATTTGAATCTCAGGCAGAGACGTTGGGTTGAATTGATCACAGACTTCGACTTAGGAATAACCTACACCCCAGGGAAAGCCAACGTCATGGCTGATGCGCTAAGTCGTAAATCTTATTGTAACAACCTGATGTTACAACAAAGTCAACCGCTTCTCCATGAGGAATTTCGGAAGCTTAACCTTCACATTGTACCTCAAGGTTTTCTTTCCACCTTGGTGGCAAAACCTACCCTTACGGATCAAATTATCAAAGCACAGAAGGTAGATCCGGGAATCTCCCGCATCAAGAGGAACATTCAGAAAGGAATTGCGAATTGTTTCTCCATTAATGATCAAGGAGTCGTATACTTCGGGAATCGACTAGTGGTTCCCAAAGTGCGCAACCTAAGGCGATTAATCCTTAAGGAAGCTCATGAATCTCCTCTCACCATTCATCCCGGTAGTACTAAGATGTATCAGGACCTACGCCAGAGGTTCTGGTGGACTAGGATGAAGAGAGAAATTGCTCAGTATATTGCTAAATTGCGACGTCTGTCGTCGTGTAAAAGCAGAGCACCAACGGCCTGCTGGCACCCTTCAACCCTTAGCTATTCCTGAATGGAAATGGGATAAAATTGGTATGGATTTCATTACCGGTTTTCCCAGGACCAAGAGAGGGAATAATGCTATTTTCGTCGTGGTCGATCGTCTTTCCAAAGTAGCCCATTTCTTACCTGTTCGTGAGAGTATAACCGCTAGTCAGCTGGCGGATTTGTACATCTCCCGAATAGTGTCTCTCCATGGTGTTCCTTTGGAAATTAACTCGGATCGAGGAAGTCTTTTCACCTCTCGATTTTGGGAAAGTTTCCAAAATGCTATGGGAACTCGTCTCTCCTTTAGCACCGCTTTCCACCCTCAGTCGAGTGGTCAAGTGGAACGCGTCAACCAGATTCTAGAAGACATGCTTCGAGCCTCTGTTATCTCTTTCGGAATGGACTGGGAGAAGTGCCTTCCATTTGCCGAATTCGCTTACAACAACAGCTATCAATCTAGCTTGGGTAAAGCCCCTTTTGAAGTTCTCTATGGACGACGGTGTCGAACACCCCTTAACTGGTCAGAGACCGGGGAAAGACAATTCTTTGGCCCGGACATGATTCAGGAAGCAGAAGAACAAGTTCGCATCGTTCGTGAAAAGTTGAAAACAGCCCAATCTCGTCAAAAGAGTCAATATGACCGAAAACATAAGGCTATGACTTTCGAGGTTGACGAGAAGGCTTATCTTCGGGTCACCCCTCTGAAGGGAACCCATCGTTTCGGTATCAAAGGCAAATTGGCTCCTCGTTACATTGGACCTTTTTGCATTCTCGCCAAACGAGGAGAAGTTGCCTACCAGTTGGAACTACCTCCGCACCTCTCCAGAGTCCATGATGTCTTCCACGTTTCTCAACTCAGGCGTTGCTTCTCGGATCCTATCCGTGAAGTGGACCACGAAACGCTTGATCTCCAAGATAATCTTACATATCGAGAGTACCCCATTCGTATCCTCGATCAAGGCCGAACGTACCACGCGACGTCATAATATCAAGTTTCTCAAGGTTCAATGGTCGCACCATTCTGAGGATGAAGCAACTTGGGAAAGGGAGGATCGTCTTCGACTCGAGTATCCCGCCTTCTTCCCGGAGGAACCCAAATCTCGGGACGAGATTCTTTTGAGTGGGGGTGAGTTGTCACATCCTAGCTAGCCATGCATTAGAGTGTTGCATCATGTTTCCTCTTTCATCAGAAACTTGAAATGGGGATCTGTGAAACCCTCAGAATCATTCTTTGAAAATGATCCAAATAAAAATTTCTCCAAAAAGGTCCAAGAAAATGCTCATGTTGCTCTCTGAAAATATTGGACAGAGATAAAAATCAAACCAATATTTTTAAGAGCTCATAGGTATTTATTTTGGGCATTTGGAATTAATGCATAAATATTTGCATTGGAAATATATTAGTTATATATATTAATATATGTCCAAATATTATGCCATTTATAAAGGAGCTCTGAAATAATATATCTAACTCCTGCAAAAATTGGCATAAGTTAAATAAATGATTTAATATATTATTTAAATCAAAACAAATGTCAGAAATTAGAAAACAGAAAATAATTAACAGGAGGAGCTTACCTGGGCTCCTCCACTGTGCGGCCCAGCCAGCTGGCTGGCCCAGCCAGCAGCCGGCCCAGCCCATCTCCCTCCTCTGTCGTCTTCGTCCCGACAGAGGGAGGGGAGTGTGGCCGGCGCGCGCGCGCGCCACCGCGCCACGCCACCTCTCTCCCTGCCTGCCTGCCCTCCCCTCCTCGCCTCGATGCCCCGGACGACGCCACGCCTCTCCCCCTGCTCTCTCTCACTCTCCCTCAGTTCCTCCCTCCTCCCCCTCGCTCTCTCTCTCACACGGCCGAACACCCCCGTCGCCGCCGTTCACCACAGCAGCCGTCTCCGGCCACCCCTCGCTCCCCCGACTAGCTCAGAAGCTCCGCCACGACCCCCTCTTCCTCCCCACCGCTCCACGGTCCTCCAGAAGCCCTGCATCGCCGCCACGTCGCCGTTCCCCTCCTCGGGCTCCGACCACCGTCGCCGTCGATTCGCCGTCTCCAGCGCGTCCCCGAGCCCGCTTCGACGCCCACTGCAACCGCGGTGAGCTACGCCACCGTTTCCCCCTCTCCTCCCCCTCGTTCCCCCCACCGTAGCCTCCTCCCCACCACGGCCGAACCTCCGCCGTCGCCGAGCTCGCCGTCGACGCAGCTCCGGTGACCATTTGGTCACCCCGGCGAGTCCAACGAGTTCGCAAGACCCCGTAGAGCATCCCTAGCGCCTCGCTTCGCTCGCCTTCGAGCTCCAACCCTGTTCCCGTGCACGACCGAACCCCGGCGGCCGCAGCCGAGCTCTCCGCCGTTGACTCTGGCCACCCCAGGCCCAGCCACGGCCACCGTTCGACGCGCGGGAGCAAGAGCTTTCCAACGAGCCCAAGCACGGCCTCTCCCGTGCCCTATAGCGCGATTCCGCATCGCGCCGCCGTCTCGGGCCTCGCCGGCGTCACGTCGCCGGTGGGTTTGACCCACTTTGACCACGGCAGGACACCCCCTGAGTCCCTGACAGGTGGGCCCAGCCCTGTAGCTAATTAGGATTAGCGCTAACCACTGTTAGTTAACCCCCTGACACTGACTAGTGGGCCCCAGCGCCACTAATTAGTAATTAGGATTAAATTAACCCTGTTTAACCCCCCTGTCACTGACGTGTGGGCCCCACACGTCAGGTTTGACTTCAGCCAGCCACAGTTGACCACTGACGTCATGCTGACGTCATGCTGGCGCAATAATTATAATTTCTGGATTTAATTTAAATCAGGAAATTCCAGAATATTATTTAAACTTCAAAAATTCATAACTTTTATTCTGTAACTCCAAATTGGACAAATTATATATGAAAAATGATCAGAAAAATCCAATCTATCCATCTGTACTATTTTCATGCATGATCAAACAAGTTAAATTGATGTTTTAAGCAGAACAAGGAAAAGCACTTTAAAAGGCCATATTTGAATTTGAAATTTGAATCCTTGATTCAAATTTGTTCAAACCCTTCTGGTTTTAGTTGCATTAGCCCAACACACTCATATTGCCATGTTTCATGCATGCATCATATTGTTGCACATTGTTTGGTGATGCTTGTGTATCGATGTCCTTTATGACAGGTTCTGCCCCCGAGGAGTACCGTGATTACCCTAACGAAGAACCGTATCAGTGCATCGAACCATCAGGCAAGCAACCAACCATTTGATCATATCGATACAATCCCATGTTCTCGCTCCTGCTCTCTTTTACTGCATTAAGACAATGCGTTTCAAACTGCTGTGTGCTACGGTAGTTGAACCCATTTCCTCTGCATGACCTGTCATTGCCACAGTAACTAGATGAAACCCACTAGCATGTGTAGGAGTTGCTTGAGCCATATGTATGTGTTGTTCCTACCTTGCTATGCCTGCTATGCTTAGAGTCGTGTCAGGTCTGGTTCATCGAGGTGATGGGCTAGAGTGAAATGATTATGCCGGTAATGAGAGTGGTGTGATGAACACGATTTGGTAAAGGTATCGATGAGAGGCCATGTAGGAGTACATGGTGGGTTGTTTCATTGAAGCCGACCTTAAGCATTGAGATCTGTATGTGTGATTTAAGAATCAGCTACTACCATGCATTGGGCCCGAAACCAATGGACCCTCTCGGCTTCTTATTCACCCTAGTTCTCCGTCTAGGAGTTGCAAGTAGTTTCTGGTGTTTGTAGCCTACTGGAGGCCGTGGACAGCGCTGACCGTAGGGGTGGGCTGTGATGCGGTAGGTACGTGGCCGGGTGTACCGAATACCCGTTAGGTATCTCGGGAACCCTGTTCACATCGCTCGGGGCCATATGGGAAACCTCGGCCGGACTCCCTGCGGATGGAACCTGAATAGGCGATAAACCTGGACTGGAGGCTTAGGTGATTAGGTAGGTCGTGGCCGACACCCACGTTGGGCTTCCGCTTGAAGGTTGTCGAGTACATGTCGTGTAAACGACGGTAAGTGGTGAGAGCGTGTATGAAGAAGTACACCCCTGCAGGGTTAACATGATCTATTCGAATAGCCGCGTCCGCGGTAAAGGACTACTTGGTTGCCTATACAGTTCATAGACAAGTAAATGGAAACTACTAAAAGCCTCAAGATAAGTGTGAGTGCCGAGGATGGCTCTTCCGTAGGAAGACAGAGGTGAATCCTCGGTAGTGTATTGAAGTGGTGAGTAGTGGACTCGTGTGCGCAAAACCATTTCAAGTTGGAGTATCGTAGGATAGCCTAGCCAAGAGTCAAAGCTGGCTTGCTGCAATAACTCCACCAACCCTTCTTGATAATATGCATGTATGTAGGATCTGATGTAAGTCTTGCTGAGTACCTTTGTACTCATGTTGCTATAATCTACATTTTTACAGAAGACGCTGCAACCCCTTCTGATGGGTTCTATGTAGACATTGACATCAACGAGTAGGCTAAAGACCCAGGTGGTGACCCTGAGCTTGTGAAGGACCACGTAGTATAGTAGGCTTTCCAAGCCTCTTTTATTTTACTAGTTGTCTGTACTCAGACAAGTTACTTCCGCTGCTGGTTTGTATGACTGTATGACTTGTATGTTGGGTCGTGAGACCCGTACCTTTGTGTATGTTATGTATGGCTCCCTGAGCCTTAAATAAAGTACTTGTGTCATAGAGTCATGTTGTGATGCTTCGTTGTATTTGCACATATCGAGCATATTGTGTGTATGATTGAAATGCTTGGTATGTGTGGGATCTGACTATCTAGTTGTTTATCTTTAGTAGCCTCTCTTACCGGGAAATGTCTCCTAGTGTTACCGCTGAGCCATGGTAGCTTGCTACTGCTCTAGAACACTTAGGCTGGCCGGCATGTGTCCTTCTTCGTTCCTGTGTCTGTCCCTTCGGGGAAATGTCACGCTTTGAGTACCGGAGTCCTGTTAGCCCGCTACAACCCGGTTTACCGGAGTCCTGTTAGCCCAGTGCTACAGCCCGGACCCACTTGCTGATGACCGACACGTTCGAAGCTGGGTCATGGATGCCTGTCCCTGTAAGTCTGTGCCACTTTGGGTTTACGACTAGTCATGTCAGCCCGGGCACCTTATCATATGGATGCTAGCGACACTATCATATACGTGAGCCAAAAGGCGCAAACGGTCCCGGGAAAAGGTAAGACGACACCCGTGGGGATACCGTGCGTGAGGCCGCAAAGTGATATGAGGTGTTACCGGCTAGATCGATGTGACATCGAGTCGGGGTCCTGACATCCGGGAGGATGAAAAGCGAAGAGGTTGAGCCAACAATGAAAATGATTTGAAATCGATCTTGGAAAGGCATCTGACTGATGAAATCCATTCTTACGTCACACTTTGAAAAGAATTTGAGAATAACTCCGGGGAAATTAGAAGAGTTAGGTAAGATCCTGGAAACTGACCTGTGGGTTAGGGCCCACTGAAGAGAAAAAACACCGTTGGGAAGGGATGTTGAACAGATAGATGATGCACCGGAATAAATGAAGTATTTGAATGAGGTGACAACCTCGAATTAATTGGAACACAGACGAATCTCTTGAGATGTCTTCCGAACTCTGGAATGATTGAATGGCGACAGGCAAACAAGCAAGGAGAACACTTGAGCCAAGGAAAAGAATATGATCAACCCGAAAAAACTTGAATTGAAACCACCGGAAAAAGAAAGGGATGAAGAATGATGAACGAGACGAGAATCCACCGGTTGAAATGATTGAGGGAAGACTGAAGAGACTCCGTACGAATGAAAATTGATGCTCGAAAAAGACTCAGGTTCAGGGAAGAAGAGGGTGGGAGGGCGGGAAAACAAAGGCAACTTGGAAGGGGAAACCGACGAATAACTTCAAGAGAAAACACCGGTTGAAATCATTGAGGAAAGAAACCAAAGACTTCACTCGAGTAGGATGGATACTCGATTACGGACTCCGGTTCCGAGAAGAAGGGAGGGCGGGTGGGAAAAGAAATCAACTGAGGATTGAACTCAAAGATGAAGAGACTCGAGTCAACTTGACGAGAAATGCACCGGATGAAAAGAGCTGAGAACCAACGAACGGAAAACCAACTGCGTGAACCTAAAGAAAATTTGAAGGGGAAGAGGAGTAATTCAAAACACCTATGTCAAGATTCCTCACCAGAGCGACGAAGGGGCAGAGGAGTAAAAATAAGTCCTACTCTCCGATATAACTAGACTCCGAAATCAGTTTTCTTCTAGACTCAACAACGGCCAAACTACACGATCAATCAAGGGGGGCTCCTAAGGTCGGTCAAGGCTCTGATACCAACTTGTTACGCCCAATACGCGACCCTATCCAAAAGGAACTCGAAGGTCCCAGCAAGGATAGACCCGCATATTGGAACGCTTTTGCAAGGTGGATATCATTACATCAACATTACATAATAGATGGGGATACATACAAGAGGCATACAATGCCACACGAATACAACATCGTACATAAGATCAACATCCGACTACGGATGAAACACAAACATAAACTCAAACGACATCCACCCTGCTAGCCCAGGCTGTCGACCTGGCATGAATCTACTAATAGCATGTATCAAAAGTCCCTTACTGACCATGAGCCAAAAGGGCACAGAAAATATGATGGCACCCATGTAAACATGGCAAAATATATGACAGATTCATACATGGTAGAAACAATGATAAGTAGACATTTTGGTGAGCTTGTACCACTCACCACAGAGCAATACATGGCATGGCAAGGCAACAAACAGCAAAAAGATATGTTTATGAAGCTAAGAATGGCAAGAACAAATTCATAGGGTGCATGGATCACTAACAACAAACATGGCAACATTGAACTTAATGTTAACAGGCTGACAGCAACATTATTTAGCAAGTTTGGAGCAAGATAACAACATGTTACAGCAGGCTATAAATGCAACCAGGGGCCTGAATGGATAGAGCATGACATGTATAACAAAACATCCTTAGTGAACATCTCCAGATTATGCATAGAATGACTTGTAGCATCAGGTTTACATAGCATTATAATATAACAGAATCAGCCTAGCAAAATAGCAACAGCAAGTACCCTAATTAACAAGCTCGATGCACTCACTACAAGACCCACAAAAATACATGGATTGCACCTCTCGAAAGATGGCATATCATAGATCAAAACACATGTAGAGCGCATGCTCATCGGATGCACACATCAAATGCAACAAAAATGACAAATCATCAAGTTATAACAGTTTCAGCAGATTAACATCATATAGCACTCTTCGAATGATGATTCAGGCAACAAGATGGACTCAAATGAACATGATGCAATGGAATGAAATGAAGTACTCGTCGGTGCGAACAATTTTGACATATCATACATGCAAAACGGATCTACGAGTAGACAGTTATGGCATCACTAACATACACACGTAATGTCAAATTTCAGGTACTTAGCGGAAAATTATACCCTCAGGAAACGGGACGGGACGGTCCAGCGGGACGGAGTGGTTTGGGACGGCGCTGGAGCCGTTTGGTTCGAGGGTTGCTGGCGTGGAGGGACGGGGTGGACCCAGGACGATGGTGTCGCTACGGATGGCGGTTGGGCAGTCAACCGGGCTCCGAATGCGACGAAACTTGACAGGCGCTCTGTCTACACTATAATAAGACCGCACGCCAAGTTGCGTCCCATTCTGAGAACATTTTTCGGCCACTCATAAAACGAGGTCAAAGGGGGCGCTGGAGGACGTAGGAGTGCCGGATTGCTAAACGGACAACGGGAAAAATGCTCGGATGCATGAGACGAACACAAATGCAAAATGAGATGCACATAATGACATGATAAAATGCAACACGCAAGCACATGACATGGCAACGACGGCGAATAACTGGCAGAGACCTGGCGCATCGAATCCGGGGCGTTACAGGGTGAGCCACTTATGACACATCAAGCCGGATGTGCTCATGTTGACAAAATTCTTGCATAGCACCCTTGGAGAGATTCGTACCATTATCTGTTATGATGTTGTGTGGAAAACCAAAACGGAAAATCACCTTCTTCATGAATTGAACCGTTGTGGCTGCATCACACTTGCTGAGTGGCTCCGCCTTGACCCACTTAGTGAACTTATCAACCGCCACTAGAAGGTGGGTCTTCTTATCCTTGGACCTCTTAAGGGCCCAACCATATCCAGCCCCCAAGTTGCAAACAGCCAGGTGATTGGAATCATCCTCAACTCCTGAGCCGGAACATGGGCTCGGCGTGGAAACTTCTGACAACTGTCACACTTCCTCACCAAATCCTCAACATCAGCATGAGCCGTTAGCCAGTAAGAACCGTGTTGGAATACTTTGGCCACAAGGGAATTTGAAAAGGCATGATAACCACAATCCCCTTCGTGGATTTCACGCAAAATCTCACAGCCTTAACTTCTTTAGGAGAAATGTAGCGCTGAAACGCCCCCGAGACATTGCAGTGATGTAACTCGCCATTGACAATAGTCATGGACTTGGACCACCGGATTATCTGTCTAGGCAAAACTTCGTCCTCGGGTAACTCGCCCCTGGTCATGTACGCCAGGTATGGCACCGTCCAATCAGGGATAGCATGAAGAACCGCCACCAATTAAGCCTTCGGGTCAAGAACAACCAGATCCTCCTCCGTTGGTAGTTTGACCGACGGTTATGCAAAACGTCAAGAAAGACATTGGGCGGCACCGGTTTACGCTGAGACCCCAGCCAGCTTAAAGCATCCGCCGCTTCATTCTTGCGCCGATAAATGTGCTCGACCTGGTAACCCTTGAAGTGACCAGCAATCACATCCACCTCACGCCGATAAGCCGCCATGAGGGGATCCTTAGAATCCCAAGTACCAGAGACTTGTTGAGCCACTAAATCGGAGTTCCCAAAGTATCTTACCTGGATTAAGTTCATTTCCTTAGCCACCCGAAGACCATGGAGAAAGGCCTCATACTTAGCTGCATTTTTAGTACAAGGAAACATCAGGCGGAGAACATAACTTTGTCACCTCGAGGGGAAGTAAGAACCACTCCAGCCCCCGAGCCCTCCAATTGTCTGGACCCGTCGAAGTGAATAGTCCAGTATGTGTTATCCAGTTTATCGGCCGGCGCCTACAACTCCGTCCAGTCATTGATGAAATCCATGAGTGCTTGGGACTTGATGGCTGTACGAGGCATATATTTTAACCCGTGAGGTCCAAGATCGATAGCCCACTTGGCAACTCGGTCAGTTGCTTCCTTGTTCTGTATGATATCTCCCAAAGGGGCGGAACTGACCACAGTAATGGGATGGCCCTGAAAGTATTGCTTAAGCTTCCGGCTCGCCATAAAAACTCCATACACAAGCTTTTGCCAATGCGGATATCTCTGCTTCGACTCAATAAGCACCTCACTCATATAATAAACCGAACGCTGAACCGGATACTCCTTACCTGCCTCCTTGCGCTCCACCACAATAGCCATGGTGATAGCCCGGGCGTTAGCAGCCACATATAACAACAATGGTTCTTTATCAATGGGGGCTGCAAGAACAGGTGGCTCGGCCAACTGCTTCTTCAGATCCTCAAACGCCGCATTAGCAGCATCACTCCAGACAAAGTTTTCTATCTTTTTCATCATCTGATATAGAGGGATAGCCTTCTCTCCCAACCGGCTGATAAACTGGCTTAGCGCTGCAATACGACCCACCAGACGTTGAACATCGTTGATACACGCCGGTTTAGCCAGAGACGTGATAGCTTTGATCTTGTCCGGATTAGCTTCAATGCCCCTGTTAGACACCAGAAAACCCAAGAGTTTGCCTGCTGGTACACCAAAAACACACTTGACCGGATTAAGCATCATCTTATAAACCCGGAGATTATAAAAGTTTCCTTCAAATCATCTATTAACGTCTCTGCTTTCCTGGACTTCACCATGATATCATCCACATAAGCATGAACATTGCGCCCAATCTGATTATGAAGACAATTCTGCACACATTGCTGATAAGTCGCCTGGGCACTCTTGAGCCCAAAAGGCATAGATACATAGCAGAAGGCTCCAAAGGGAGTTATAAAAGTTGGCTTCTCCTGGTCCTTAACTGCCATTTTGATCTGATGATAACCAAAATAAGCATCCAGAAAGCTCAAACGCTCACAACCCACCGTAGCATCAATAATTTGAACAATACGAGGGAGAGCAAAGGGTTCAGCTGGACAAGCCTTGTTCAAATCTATGTAATCCACACACATACAGCAAGTGTCATTATTCTTAAGTACTAGGACCGGGTTAGCTAACCACTCAGGGTGAAAAACCTCCACAATAAACCCTGCTGCCAAGAGCCAGGCTACCTCCTCACCGATGGCCTTGCGTCTTTCTTCATTGAAGCGGCGGAGAAACTGCTTCACCGGTTTAAACCTGGCATGTTAGAAGGTTTCCATGCAAAGATATCCCAGTTCTCACAGATGAACTCGATGAGAGCGCTTTCCTATTTCGGATCCAGGTTAGCGCTGATGCTAAACTGCTTGGATGAATTGCCAGGAACAAAATCGACCAGCTTAGTCTCATCATCCGATTTAAACTTTGAAGCCGGATCATGCTCTGTACTTGGTTTTTTCAAAGAAGTCATATCCGCCGGATCAACATTGTCCTTGTAGAACTTCAACTCCTCTGTTGCACAAACCGACTCAGCATAGGCCGCATCACCTTCCTCACATTCCAAAGAGATCTTATGACTTCGATGTACTATGATGGTCCCCTTATGACCCGGCATCTTGAGCTGCAGATAAACATAACAGGGCCTTGCCATGAACTTCGCATAAGCCAGCCGTCCGAACAGAGCATGGTACGGGCTCCTGATTTTTAACACTTCAAAAGTCAATATCACTGATCTTGAATCATGATCATCTCCAAAAGCAACCTCCAGAGCTATCTTACCGACTGGATAAGCCTATTTACCAGGCACCACATCATGGAAAATGGTGTTTGACGGTTTAAGATTCTTGTCTGTCAACCCATGCGACGGAAGGTTTCATAATACAAGATGTTGATACTGCTCCCTCCATCCATGAGCACCTTGGTGAACTTATAACATCCAACCTGAGGTGCCACCGCCAACGCCAGATGACCCGGATTATCAACCCGGGGCGGATGATCCTCTCGACTCCACACAATAGGATGTTCAGACCAGCGCAAGTAATGGGGCACCGCCGGTTCAACCGTGTTCACTACCCTTTTATGAAGCTTCTGATCGCGCTTGCACAGTCTACTGGTGAAGACACGATACTGCCTGCTATTCAACTGCTTTGGGTGGCTCTGGTAACCTGACTGTTGCTGCTGCTGACTCCCCTGTTGATTATAACCACCCTAGTTGCCCTGATTTCCTTGATTGCCATGTCCGCCTTGATTACCTTGAAATCCTAAGCCAGAACTACTTTCACCATAACCCGGCCCATCAGACCCGGGTCCTGAACCGCCGGATGGTCCATGATCATATCGGAAAGGATCTGACTTTTTGAACTCCCACATAATAAAGCAATCCTTCCAGAGGTGCGTCGCTGGCTTCTCTCGCGTCCCGTGCCTTGGGCAAGGTTGATTTAACAGGCGCTCAAGATTGACACCTGATCCTCCACTCCACGGGGGTGGTTTACCCTTACGACGCTGACTATTATCCTGCGCGTTGGTGTTAGCCACAAAATCTGAACTATTATCCGCTTTACGCTTACCATTGTTTCCATGGCCCGCTGGGTTAGGCTGCTACCCTTTGGTGCTGCCGCTCTTCTTTCCCTTCCCCGGCATTTCATCGTCAGACTCAGGATCCTTGGTACTATAAGAGTCGGCATACTTAACCAGAGCCGCCATAAGTGTGCCCATGTCATTGCAGTGACGCTTGAGCCGTCCCAAGTTCAGCTTCAGAGGCTTGAACCGGCAATTGCCCTCCAATGTTATGACTGCTGAATCGGCATTGATGCGGTCCAATGAATGCAAGATTTCTGAAACTCGGCGCACCCAATGGGTTGTCGATTCACCTTCTTCTTGGACATAGACGGCTAAATCCACAATTGACATGGGCTGCTTGCACGTGTCCTTGAAGTTCAGTATAAATCGGGCCTTTAACTCGGCCCATGACCCAATGGAGTTAGCTGGCAAACTTTTCAACCAAGTGCGAGTTGTTCCTTCCAACATCATGGTGAAGTACTTAGCACATGCCGCCTCATCCACATGCAATATCTCCATTGCCATCTCATAGCTTTCGACCCATGACTCGGGGGGGGGGGGTAAGTCAGCAGTGTAATTGGGCACTTTACGAGGACCCTTGAAATCCTTGGGCAGCCGCACATTGCATAGAGCCGGGGTGAGACACGGCACCCCCAAGAACTGAAAACAACACCTAGTTCCACTGAAGTTGTTGGACGAACCGGAGTAAGCTGACGGTCCACGTACTGCGCTGCTAACTCGGCTTCTCGATGTGCTCTACTGTGATCCACCACGTCCAGAGCATTTGCACCACTGCCCACCGGGTTAGGCTCTCGAGGGGGGTTACGGTTCCGTGCACTGCTTCACACAGCCGGTTCATCAATATGCCTGCTGTAACTCCGGCTTGGGTGAGGGGTTGAATGAATCCTATCTCGATTATATGAATAAGCCTGCTGCTGAACCAGAGCTGTTTGAAGGAGCTCTTTGGCCCGCCGCGTCTCAACCGCCGCTAGGGACCCGTCTTCATTTGGAATAGCTACCAATCGCGAGGCCACAACGATCACGTTATCCAAAGGGGTGGAAAAGTGACCCGATGGTGTTGGCATGTACTAAGGCGGGTCATGGTTCCGTCGAGGCGAGTCCATCGTCCGTGGCTGATCCGGCGCTCCTGTCCCAGGTGCTTCTATCCGGTTTACCGCCGTCGGGTTACTGGTTCCTGCTCCTGGTGTGTTAAAGAGGTTCATTGCTTCATAAACCAGTGGTAGACGAGACTGATGCCTCCTCCTCAACACGTCGTTTGAAGCGTTCTGATCCAACTTGAGCCGGTAATTTTCTGCCTGAATCCGATATGCCTAAGCATCCAAAGCGGCCCGCTCCTCAGCCATCCTGGTTTCCTCAGCCGTCAAGTCCTCCTTGGCCTAAGCTATCTGATCTCGCAGCTTCGTGACCTCCGCATTATGCTGATCTCGATTATCCGGGATAACCTCTGTGCTCAACAATGTCGTCCAGGCGTCCAATAAAACGGATAGGACTTGAGCCGGTGGATGCGCGGGGCCTCCTGCCCCGGCTGCCGATCCGGAAATCATCGCCGCTGCAGCTGAGGAGTGCTGCATGGGCTGCATACCGGCCATGAAGATCGCAACCCGATTTGGTGGTTCAAGGGGGTCCGGAATACCGTCGCCATCGGAACAGCCCCCAAACCGGCCATCTTGCAGTTGGTACAGTGACTCGGTCTCACCGGTGGATGATTCGCCATCTGAATAGACAACCGTCTCACCGTCGGATACCTGTTCAGACTCTGCACCAATGATGAATCCTACGAACGCATGCTTCATGGCGGGCTGAACCCGAGTGGGGCTTGCACACTGAGCTGTCTCGATGAGGTCGGCGCAGATGTCCGGCTCAGGGCCCGGTTCGCCGATCTTGCCAATGAAAACATGAATTCCTCCGAAGGGGACCCGATACCCGTACTCGATTAAGCCGGCGTCGGGGCCCCAGCCTGCATCGTTGATGTAGAGATTGCTGCGACGACTATTGGTCATCCGGCCCACTGCGTATCCCTTGAGTCCTTCGAAATTGCCCTCTAAGAACTTGAAACCATCATGTGATTGCCTCACGGTGGGTACCAACTGTCGTGGAATTATCACGTCAGATGTCCTAGTGTGAGGACTTAGTCTTGGAGCCATCGCAATGAGATTAGCTTAAAGGGGTTAAACTTGACAAAGGACATGGCGAGTTTATACTGGTTCGGCCCCTTGCGGTGAAGGTAAAAGCCTACAATCCAGTTTGTGGTGGAATTGATGGGGTTTCGATGACCAGGGAGCGAATCTACTTTACCTGGCTCTCGAGTTGTTGTTTCTTGTCCTTGAACCACCGCCGGGTCGTCCCTTTATATACACAAGTTGACGCCCGGCGGTTTACAGAATCCCGGCCAGCTCATACACGTGTCCGGCTCAGTTTCTACCCTTTTCCTATCTTACAACACAAGTTACACAGTATATGGCGGTTTATGTCTACGGGCCCTAATCCACCTTTGGGCCCTGGGCCTCTAAATCTCTATAGTAAAGCACCATACTCCTTGTCTTCATGGGCTTCAATCTGGATGACTTGTTATAGGTATAACCCGGCCCTACCTGGGCGGTTTATACTTAGTAGTTATATCCCCAACATTCAGGGTATTACGGACGTCCGGGATTTTACGGTCGTCCGGTCGTGGACGTCCGGAGGCTGTCGGACGTCCAGTGCCTGGGCGATTTCGGGCACGGGATGAACTGCTATTGTTCAAGGTGGGAGTGGCGAAATTGGTCAAATTCGGGCGATTTTGTGGATGGAAAAGGTGGAGATGATGGGGAAAAGCTAGATCCACTCAAGGGAAAGCAAATTCATGGATCAAATCCAACAAAACTTCATCACACCAACAAATCACAAAAAAATTGGGGGCTATTTTTGGTGGGGATTTTCGGGTTAGGACAAAAAACAACAAAATCAAGCTAGAAAACAAAAAGGGGAGGCTCCAAAATCATGATCGACGTGGCTCATGATACCAAGATGATGTAGGGTGGAACCCTAGATGGCCGATCTTTCACGAAAGGAGTGGATCCCACGATGAACACAAAGAACACGAGGGGAAAACACAAGGGAATCATGAGAGGAACTCGAGAGAAAACACTCAACCAACAAGAATAGATCACACATGCGCTAGATCCATGAACACAAAGGGAGATACAGGATCCAAAGTCAACAAGGGACGATACATAGGTAACTGGTTCTTCTCCGTGAGGAGGTCTTGATGGGGCCGCCCACGAAGGGGTCTTGAATCCGCTTGGAAGGATCTTCTCTGAGGAGGCGCGATCTCCGAGGAGAAGGTAACCAAGTGGATGAGCAAAGCTCTCACACAAACATGAGCTAATCCTTTGCTAACCCTAACTAGGAGGAGGGAGAGGTCTATTTATAGTCTTAGTACAAAGGGGGGCGAAGTGGAGGGGTACATGGGCTTCGGCCCGAAACTGGACGCGGCCAGGGTCCGGACGTCCGTGAGGTGCCGGTCGTCTAGAGGCTCGCGGAGGTCCGGACATCCATAGATCTTCGGATGTCCGTGAATTAGGTTCTGTTGCCACGGCGTCGGACTTCTATAGGTGTCGGGTCATCCGGTCGCCGATCGTCCGGTCTTCCTCGGATTTCCATAGTTTCAGTTCTGTTAGCGTAGCATTGGTCGTCCGGAGCCTAGGGGTCGTCGGACGTCCGGTCCTAGCCGGTCATCCGGTCGATGTAGCATTTGCACGCCTGGGTTCCTTGGGCTGTTGTGACCTCCAGGGGTCGGACGTCCGGACTGGGCCGGTCGTCCGGAGCCTGTAGCTTTCGTGACGGCTCTTCTTCTTGTCCTTCGCACTTGGTGTCCTCGCTGTCTTGTCCATTGGAAGTAGATGTTCTGTGGCTTTCCTCCGAGTACCTGATCACACATAGTGTTTCCGCTTGAGGTAGCAGCCATGGCTCATGCATAGAAAGTGGTAGTTTGCAAAGGAGCGAGTTCACCTTATCTTCTATAGCCTTTGCTCAGGATCTTGTCATTGGTCCAAGTGGAGTCATAGGAGATGTAGATGCGTCCATGGGGATGATTGTGGGATGCTCCGCATCAGCTTTTCTCCTCGACCCTGCTGTCTCGGCATGCCGCCGCATCGCGCTTCTCTGTCTGCTGGGTGGAGGTCACCACGCGGCTAATTATTAAGTTATTCTTTTCGTGAGTGGCTTAATTAAGGTATTCAATTCCTAAGGGTAGTGTTGTACTAGTACTTTGCATGTAAATTTACTGGCCATTAATTTTTGTCATTGCACGTCTAGATAACAACATGGAGCGCCCTCGGTAATTATGAAAATAAAACCTTGTGATTTATGCACGCATCTTTGGGAGGAGTAAATCCGTGTATTAATGTTGTTGTTTTGTTTTTAATTACCATTCATGTGGTGCAGATGGAACGATCTCGATGGATGAAGAATCGGAAAACCGCAGATTTTATCAGTGGCGTGATAGAGTTCATGAATTTGGCTGAAAGTACAAAGAGGAGAATTGGTGAGGCGGATTACATCCTGTGTCCATGTACTGATTGTGCCAATACAGAGTCACATGAAGTTGCAGATGGCCAGTTGCACTTAATCTCTAGGGGATTCATGGATGAATATACACGTTGGACCAGACACGGTGAAGAGGAGGTCATGGATGAAGATACCTAGGCAGCGAGATGCCAAACCCCGATCAGTGTCACATGGATGTTGAATCTAACATCGGGGCATAGGCGTCAAGCTACCAATGGAACACCGGAAAGCCGAAACGCCCACTGGAAAACCAAGACGTCGACGCAGATGACGATGATCTTGATATCCCAGGTTTTGCTGCTATCATTGCATATTTCGAGGGCTCAAAAAGGATATGATTGGGTACAAGGATCTGCCAACCATTGATGCAGACTCCATGAAAGAATTGTATCCAGATTGCAAAAAGAAATATTCCAAGTTGAGTGCCACCCTGGCGCTTCTCAGATTTAAAGCAGCAAACGGTCTATCAAACAAGGGCTTCACAGAGATGTTAGGTCTTTTCAAAGAAATTCTTCCGGAAGATAATGTGCTCCCCAGAAGCATGAATGAAGCAAGGAAAATTGTTTGCCCATTGGAACTTGAAGTACAGAAGATACACGCTTGTGTGAATGATTGTATATTGTACCATGGTGAGTACAAAGATTTGCGTGCATGTCCCACATGCAAGCATGCATGATAGAAGCGCAGGAGAGCAAAGGACAAGTACAAATTGGACGACGAGATCAAGATAGGAATCCCGTTCAAGGTTGTTTGGTACTTGCCTTTAATTCCAAGGTTGAGGCATTTGTTTGGAAACCCTAGAGAGGCAAAGAGGTTGTGGTGGCATCATGATGAGCGAATTGAGTATAAGTTTATGAGGCACCCGGAAGATGGGGCTCAGTGGGAACTAATCGACAACAAGGTTGAATTTTTTTCCAAGGATCGTAAAAGTATAAGGCTCGGGGAGTGTACTGATGGGATCAATCCTTTTGGCGATATGAGCACCAATCACAACACATGGCCGGTGCTTCTGTGCATATATAACCTAGCTCCTTGGTTGTGTATGAATTAACAATACATTGTGATGTCAATGATTATCCAAGGCCCGAAGCAACCTGGAAATGACATCGACATTTACTTTCAGCTACTGGTAGAAGAACTGCTGACAGTGTGGATAGATGCGCCTGCTGTAAAATGTTATGATGCTTATAGAAAGGAGATTTTCAATCTACATGCGATGATGGTGCACACCGTTCAAGATATGCCAGCATTAGGCAAAACATAGGGGCAAAAAACAAAGGGAGATGTAGGGCGTGTCACATTCATGGAAAGGACAGCTAGCAGAAGACTTCCCAACTCGCACAAAACCGTGTATTTGCGTCATCATAGGTTCTTACAGAAAACTCACCCATACCGAAAGATGAAAGCTGAATTTGATGGTACGGCAGAGGCAGGTGTGGGCCCAAGACCCTATGAAGGGTAGGTGGTCCACAACATGGCTAAAAAATTAATGTTGTGCTTGGCAAGAACCACCCTTTGACTATGAAACAAACACCCAAGGGTCAAGTGTTTAAGAATAAATTGGTGTTCTGGAAATTACCTTATTGGGAGATTCTACATGTACATCACTGCATCGATGTCATGCATGTAGAGAAGAACGTATGTGAAAGCATCCATGGTACTCTGCTCAAGATTGAAGATAAAAGAAAGGATGGTGATGGTTCATTGGCCGATATGCTTGCTGATCAATCAAAATGCAAGAGTGAAGCAGAAGATGATAAGAAATTCATCAAAGCTCACCAGGGTTACAATTTCAGTACAAAAGAAGCAACACAGTTCTTCACCTATTTGTTGTCAGTTAACACACCCTCTTCCTACTGCGCAAACATCAGAAGTCTCATGGATGTGAGCTTAGGTAAAATGAAGTTGGGACACTGAAGTCACATGATTGCCACATAATGTTGACATAAATCCTCCCGGTGGCCATTTGGAATCTGATGGACAAAGATATAAGAAACACACTCATTAACCTTTGTGATTTCTTCAGCCAACTATGGCAGAAAGTTGTAGATCCTGAAGAGTTGGATCGTATGCAAGATGATATTGCAAGAATATTGTCTAACCTAGAGATGTTTTTCTGACCATCATTCTTTGATGTCATGGTCCATCTCACTGTGCACCTTGTCGACGAGATAAAGTATTGTGGTCTTGTGTTTATTCGTAACATGTATCCCTTCGAGCAGTTCATGGGAATACTGAAGCGCTTTTGTCGGAACCAAAACCATCTAGAGGCAAGCATCCTACAAGGTTATACCGTGGAGGAGGTGGTTGAGTTTTGCATCGAACACATGAAACAATGACCCATAGGTTTGCCCTCGCCATGAGTGAAGGCTGAAAGGTAAGCCGGTCCTTGCTGGCACGCAAATGGCTGCACCCGGAGAATTGGCAGAGAAAGCCCATTTGACGGCGCTGCTTAACAGCCCAGTTCTCAGCGCTTATGCCGAAGAACACTTGGCGGAGATACGCCAAAGCTTCTTACCAATGGTGCCTTCATCAGATTTGGAGATGAAGGAGCACACTAAGAACTACGCCGAATGGCTGAAGAATCATTTGGCACAAGGATACATCGATGACATTGCTACGTGGTTGGCACAAAAGCCATCACCTACGGTGTTGACGTACCAAGCATATGACATAAATGGATACACGTTCTACACTGAGGAATGTGATAAGAAGACCTCATATTAGAATAGCTCTGTTCAAATAGAATGCATGACTGTAAATGAAACTGATAAAAGGGTATACTATGGAACCATCAAAGAGATTTGGGAGCTTGACTATGTGAAAGTTAAGGTGGCATTATTTAGGTGCGCATGGATCCCTCTTGGTCAGGTAATGATTGATGAGTACAGGAAAACCTGTGTTAACAGGACAACGATGGCATATCACGCGGACCCATTCATTCTTGCCAGCGATGCTACCCAGATTTTCTTTGTGGAAGACCCCTTGCATAAGAACTGCCTTGTAGTGATGCATGGGAAGAGAAGGGTACTTGGTGTCGACGATGTTGCTGATGAGGATGAATACGATGAATTTGATGAGTTTCCAGCCAAGGGATCGCGCACCCGTGTAACAGAGAAGCGTAAAATCATCATAAAACCCAAGTTCATTCGGGGTCAACGTAATGATCGCAGTTCCCTGATGTACATGGGAATTAAGTTTTAAGACTAGTTTTTATGCCTACCCTGCAACTTAATTCGTTCAATTTAGAACTGTCGTGTGTACTGAATTTGTGAATTAAGCCCGGTTTTCTGTTGATGTAAGAACCGTTAATATGTTGACCTTAATATGTTGTCTGCTCACGCAATGAATATGAACTGTTTTTTGTTATTACTACTACTACTATTATTATTATATCATAGAGGTAGCACACTCAATTGATCTCACTACAGTATATGTGAACAAAAATATGCAATATGGTTTGCGAATAGCACACGGTTCGTTGATGAAAGGCGTGTGCCAACCAAACCCACCTATGATCTGAGTCGTGCTTTTTGATTGGCGACCGTCATCCCTTTCGACATCACATGCAGTTCCGGTTGTAATTTTATTTTTATGGAAAAAATGCACGTTAATCTCAAAAAATGTCTTAAATATAGCTAACGATACCTGAAATGCGATAGAAAATCAAACCCGTGGTATAATGGTGACTGCGTACTGCGGAATTTTTATGAGGCCAAACGATGAAGTCACCGGCCACAGAAGTTTGAATTGACATGTCTCCATTTGGAAACCATGATCCTTCATGTGACATGCTCCAGTTTGGAAGGATCGGTCATCAAAACTTGTGTCAAACCTTACCATTTTTTTTCCACGGGGTAGTGAGAGCATGCCACGGGCACACATCGATTTTGATGATGTCCGAACTCCATCTGAATTTCCTGTAATTAAAATACCAACTAGGCCTATGCCAGTGGCCACACCTCGCGGCCGAAATGTTTGAAACTTCTCCCTGCTTGTCGAACAAACGGATGAAAACTCACAAAGCGAAGCACAAATGATCTGTACACCTTCTTTGCTAGGCTGATAGTAAGGGGGGTATCATAGCTAGTATCATGCATGCCAACTAGGCAATTTTGATGAGCTGTCATAGAATTAAATGAAGAAAGAGAGGGCTAAGTATCATATCATGAAACCGTATCATAATAAATGTTATGCTACTATGTGTCATGCATGAAAATAAATAAAGTACTACATATGAGACTACTCTATGATACTATGCATTAGACTAGCCATAGTGGGAGTAGCTTCAGCAGTAACATCGAGTCCAACTCAGCAAATTTGCTTATGTGGCAATGAGTTAATGAGGAGGTAGTTTGAGTAACTTAGCTGGTTACTGTAAGATCACATGTCCCAATGCAATATGAGTCTATAACCTAATAAATGAGGCTTTGCATGTTACCATACTTATGTTACTACCCACTATGAAAGGTAGTAACATAGTCTAGGGATATGTGTATGTTACTAGTATATCTTACTCTCCATTGTGGCTAGTCTTAGAGCAAGTACAATAGAGTGACATAAGCAGGCTATAAGGAATAGAATAATATATACGTGCTTATTAGTTGGAGGAAAGAGAAGAGGAGAGAGAAGAGAAGCGGGTTGTTGGTTAGTAGAGCCAGCTACAACACGAAACGCAAGACACTTCGTTAGGATGTAAGGTGGACCAACTATAAATAAACTAGTATGTATTTAAAACTTATTATTGTACATGCCGGCTAAGAGGTTGGCTGTATATGACATGGCAACTTCTTATAGCCGACCATTGGCTGTATTATTAACCATGCTCATAGTGAGGTAGCTAGTATATCATAGACTAGCTAGTATCATACTCCTTCCTTTCTGATTTATAGGGCTCAATTCAAAAATCTCACCAACCAAGGTAGATGGTGAGTGGTGGAATACTTGTTGTAGTTTGCAAAAACACCCAATTAATGCTTTTGTTTTCCTCAAAAATTATGTTTACCAATGTATTAATTGCAATACATGCATGCATAAAGTACATGCATTGGTCAAGTTTCTCTTAATACTTGCATGCAATGATTTAATGCACCTTGGAATCTAAACATGTGATGGGCAACAACCAAATTGAGCCTTATAAAATGGAAAAAACTAAAATTTTGAGATAAGCGTATAAACTAGAAAGGAGGGAGTATATAGGCATGATACTAGTATATGATCGATAATACCTCCGTAATGCGTGCATGCATAGTATCATAAGTTAGCATCTTAGGTTGCCTTGTTAATTGCCATGCATGGCACAAAGTAGTACAACATTTAATATGATACGGTATCATGATATGATACCACACCCTCTCTTTCCTCATTTATCTGTGTGCCACATCATCCAAAAAGTCTAGTTGGCATGCATGATACCGCTCGATACTCCCATATTACGACCAGCCTTAGGGTGGCCATAGTGGGGGTATCATAGCCGGTATCATGCACTCGAGAATAGCAAATATGATGATGTGGGAAAGAAGCAGTAACATAGGTAGATACCGTAACATATATAATAAATGCTATACTACTTTGTGTCATGCATGGCCATAAATACGGTCATCTATGATATATACTACTCTATGATACTATATATGCACTATGAAGGTACGTATGTAGTATCATACACAAGTATCATATGCATGATACTATATATAGTATATGATACTCCCCACTATATAGGGATGGCCATAGTAGTGGTATCATAGCCGACGATGTCATGCACTCGGAAATAGCAAGTATGCTGATGTGGCAAAGAATTATATATATATATATATATATATATATATATATATATAGAGAGAGAGAGAGAGAGGGTTAGAGTAACATATAGGTAGATATCGTATCATGTTAAATACGATGCTACTTTGTGTCATGCATGGCAATAAATATGATCTATGATACTATACTCTATGTGTTATGCTATGCGCTATAATTAATTAAAGGTAGTATCATACACGAGTATCATATATATATATGCATGGTACTAGTATATGACACTCTCCACTATGAGTAGCCTAAGTATATATATAGCCTAACTAAAACACCCACATGTAGTTGTAGTACGGTTTTTTTACTTTAATTAATTATATGTACTAAAATGCAATGCAAGGTAAGTGCAAAGAATGACTTAAACATAGAAGACGACCTAAAATGGGCCGGAATGATGTAGCTAGTAACTGACGATTTGTAGTTCAAAGTGCTGCATCTCCTTTTGGAAACAATGATCCTTCTTGTGAGATGCTATGGTATGGAAGGTGCGAGCACCAAAACTTGTGCCAGACTTTACCAAAAAATTTCCATGCGATCATGTGAGCACGCGACAGTGACACAATGCTTTTCGTTATTTTCTGGAATCTATATGCATTTCCTGAAATTAAAATACCAACAAGGCCTACGCCTCTAGCTGCACCCTGCGGCCGAACTGTTTGAAGTTCTTTCCCGTTTCTCGCACAATGAATGAAAACTCGCAAAGCGACACACAAATGATCTTGCTAACATGCACGTGTAGTTGCGACTATATATATATACATACAAACGAGATCTCTTTTTTTTGCATATTCAAAGTTTGAGATTGCTAGTGAGGCCTGCCGCCTGGTAAAATGTACCAGAAAATCAAACCGTATGGTACAATCGTGATTTCTTATCGTGGAAAAAATTGGAGGTGAAATAAACTCATGTTTTCATTCAAACAAAAATATGATGTTAGGTAATGTAAATGTTTTCAAATAGCACACGGTTCACTCATGAAAGCCGTGTGTCCACTAAACCGTGGCCGATGCCCCCATCTGCCACGCGCGCAATCTGAGTCATGCGTTCTGATTGGCCAGAACCTAAACCCCACGGATCATATGTCTGCAATGTTGGATTCTCCTTGATCAAAGGGCGATCCTCATCCCTTTCAACAACACATATAAATGTTTTCAAATAGCCCCTCGCAAAAAAATGTTTTCAAATAGCACACGGTTCACTCACGAAAGCCGTGTGCCTACCAAACCATGGTCGATGCCCCCCTTTTCTGTGCATGTGATCTGAGTCATGCATTCTGATTGGCCAGAACCCAAACCCCACGGATTGTACGTCTACACCGTTGGATGCTCCCAGATCGAACGACGATCCTCATCCCTTTCGATAGGAAATGGAGTCCGGTTAGGAATTGATTTATATGCCAAAATGCACAGTAAATGCCAAAAATGTCTTACATATAGCACATGAGACCTGAAATGCGGTAGCAAATCAAACCTGTAGTATAATTGTGATTGCTTTACGTGAGAAAAATTTAGAGGCGAAACGATGAACACACGTCTTCATTTCAAACGAAATTATTCTCTTTGTGCACACGAGCGCTTAGAGGCAACCGTTTGCATAGTCCTTTCCGCGCGGCGACCGGGGATATTTGTCACCCTTTAAACCTTGGCCACCAACACCCCCACCACCCGCCCGTGTTTCACTCAACTAGTCCACCCAATCTCCATCGCTAGCTCCCCCTCCCCCAGATCCAGAACAGAACCCTCTCCGGCGCCGCTGTGCTCACCCCGGCCGTGTGCCCGCTCTTCGGCGTCAAGCCTACCTCCACTGCCGTTCCCAACACGCGACGGCCCGCGCCTTGCCATCTTCATTTGCTCGCCAGCCACCCTCGAGCATATCGATGCAGTAACCCTCACCTCTCCTATCGTTGGGTCGGGTTTGCATTAAGAAGCCTGTTAGTTATTGCTCTCCATTGCGGTGAGGCATATTTCCTTGCAATCCCTCGTCCTATTTCATTATGTATATTCCCAAATTGGCTATAAAATAACGGAGAGCGTATATATGTTCATTATCTACCTGCCTTACTACATATAGGTTGTATTTGTTCCAATAAGTTACTGCTTATTTACAGATCGCGGGTGCCCGAGTCACATAAACTTAACAAATTAGCCGTACATTTTCTAAATTATCGTGGGCGCCCAAGTTGTTAGTTTTATACTTATCCTCCTTTCCTGAGTTCTGCATGTGTACTCTGTAGATGCCGAGTAGCAGAGACATCACTCATGCTTCAGGCGATGTATCTTCATCCGATTCAGACAACCCTAGGTCTTCAGAAGATTTTGAGGGATCAAGTAATCTTGAACGGGATAGAGTTGCAGCAATTACCTTTCTGATCAGGACACGGAGGAACGGTCCAAGAAAGCCCACACACCAGCCTAAAGGTGTGTATGAAGTAACCGAGATTGATTTAAAGTTTTGGGCTCCAACTAATCCAGAGAAAGCACGCACGAGGTTCAGGAGTGTGTGTGGATTTGTTGGCAGGGCAAGGGTCAACATTAATCTGCCAGGGTTTCGGAAGGCTGACACAGAAATACAGTAAAGGATAGTCCGAGAGATCATGGATCACTTCAACGTTCCAGAGCAGTGGAGAATGCAGGTGGAACATGCTGCACTGAAGAAGGCTAGGGATGCTTGGAGAAACTGGAAGCACGTGCTGTACAAGAAGTACTTGAGTGAAGGCAAGGACCCAATCCCCGTATACCCCCAAATTACAAAGGCAGACTGGACAAAATTCAAAAGGGCCAGGGAAACTAAAGAGTTTGCTGAGAAGAGTTTCAAGCAATCAGAACTTCAGAAGAAGAACATACACCCCCACCGTATGGGTGTGGCAGGATACTAAGGCATGAAACTGATATGGGACTAGGAGGACAAAGAAGCAGTAGCGGCGGGTGGGAATCCGGCCTTCAGTGAAATCAGGGGCCAACGTGCCAGAGACTACTTGCGGGCACGTGCAAAGAGGCGTGGTGACGGAACTTATTACTTTGAAAACTCATGTGATGCCGAACTGTATCAAGTGATGTTAGAGGCTTCCAAGATCCCTGGAAGGTTATACATGAACTCAAGGCCATGTGACATTCTGTCCGTTGCTCTGGAAACAAAAGAGCCCCCTGGTCGTGCAAGGGGTATAGGTGTTAATGTCCTGCACAAGAGGGCTTTCACACTCAGCAAAGAAGAGAGGCTCATCATGAAAAAAGAGAGGAGTGAAATGGAGAAGAATGCATTGTATGATAGGTTGAGGAAGGAGATTTATCTGGCTGTCCGAAAGGATGTTGAGGAGTCAATGATGATGCAGAAGACTCTAACACTGACAGATAGCTAGCAGATGGGAGGGGAGGCGGGCATGGAGGATGGTGCTTATTGCGCGACAACACTGCATAAGAGTAGTTCTGCATCAGCTGACCCCAGCAACACTGAGACTGCAGCTGCACGTGATGATGCTATATCTGATCTATCCGAAATGAAAGACAGACTCAAGAGCGTGCTTACACATTATGAAGGTACACTAAAATGTGCTACAGCTTGGGTTTGTCCATCCTTCTTAGAAGATGGCCTCCTGTTGGACAATGTGCTATTGAAACTGGGCTATGTGAAGTTCTACGTGACTAAAGTAAAGTCTGGATTCAATGAATTTGCCCTGTAGAATGTCCTAGGAGACTTCAATGAGCAAAGTTCCTAGGGAGAAACACTGTTACATCACATCCAGTGGCCACGAAAGGAAATAGAGTTCATCGATGAGATCCCTGAAGCCCCACCAAGAGCAACCACTATCGCCCCTCAACTGGAGATGCTCTCCTTGCCACAGCAGTTCTCGCGGGCTGATGCATCAACCTATGATCAGCCGGCCCGACTTGTGGCGTACAAGCCATGTCATACTTCGCCCCAAAGCAGCCAGTGGCAAGGCCTACAACTGCTGAAGATGCACCATCAATTCAGATGCCGGTCGCTGAAGCAGCGGTGGGGGGGGGGGAGACCCAGCTGCAGCACATGCTCAGCAGACCAACCTGGTGGAATGGACTACTAAGCAGTATGATGCTTCAGAACCGCCTGATAAGCAGTCTATAGGTCCAGAACCGACCGCTCATCAGTCCGTGGGTCCGTAGTCACATGATCAGCATACCAATGTGTCAGCACTTCTTGCTCAGCAAACCAACGCGTTGGCACGGCCTCCTCAGCACACCGACAAGCTGGCACCACCTGCGCAGAAACCCGACATAGCTTCAACGCATGGTCAGTAGTCCAATGCCTCTGCTTCTACAGCCCAGCAGTCCATCACAGCAGCACCGCCAGCTCAGCAGTCTGGCATAGATAAACCGTCTTCTAAGTAGTCCATCCAAGCTTCACCGTTTGCTCGGCAGTCTACCTGCAGGCAACCAAATTTTCTACCAGAAATGCTTCAAGTACCAAGAAGTAAGTGGCCAAAAAGGCTACACCCCCGAGGAAGTGCAGTGGGAAAGTGAAGAGGAAAGAGAATGATTGCCTCTTACTTAAAGCACTCATTGCCCAGAACCAAATTAACAGCAGCTTGTTCGAAACGGGGAGTAATATTATTTTTGACGACATGGATGATGAAGAAGTAGTTTGTTGCTTGCTAAAAGTAAAGCAGACGTACTTCAAGCATGCTATTACGTCCATGGCCAGCCATTTCTTGTTGGCGAATACTTTGATGAGTGCAGCTCTAGTTGCTGCGAGTTACATGAATATTGCATGGATCTAATGTCAGAAGGTCATCATGGGTTGCTAGTCCACTACAACAGAGATCATTTCTGACACGATGCTGGTTCCATCAATGTGAGTTTTGAGGATTTACATCTCTTCTTCAACTTCAACGAGCTCGATGCCACTCTTGTTAGATGCCTGATTTTGTAAGTACTTAACAAACTCTGGTCAACTTCTCCATACAAGGCTGCAAATGATAAATAGCTAACTGCATTTTATTCCTCTCAAGGGATTCAACGCCCAGAGAAGAAAAAGGGAGAGTGTGTATTTCATAGATGCTAAATTAGCAAATGGCACAACAATACATGGTAAGGACCTACAGGACTTGGCCGTTAACACGGTCGTCCATCTCTTCGAAAACACATCCCATGCAGAATCATTTCTATGGCCATATCATGAACGGTAAGTCAAGTAAACAACCATGCATACACTGATTGTCTTTCAGATTTCGACATAATACATAAGTTCATGGCTTTCTTAATATGTAGCAATCACTGGATATTGGTATTCATTGTTCCAAACAAGAACACAGTTTACTACATCAATTTTCTCAAAGAGTCAAAAAATGCTCAGGATCTGACCCATCTTCAGCAATTCATGGATAGGTATCGAATTCTGTGATGTTGAAATTAATTTGCATTCATATTTGGTTCAATAATTGATGTTATCAAAATTCATCTTCATTTGCAGTGTGCTCGCATTGTGGAAAACTAAACCAGGGAACCTGTTCAATAGGAAACTACTTCTGCAGCACGAGATCGTTTCTCCGGTAACACACCGAAATCCGTTATTTTCGGAAAATTTATCCAACAGTCTGCAAATACCTTTTCTTACACTAGTCAAATGTTCAAGCTTCTAAATAAACCACTTTCTATTTTGTCCAAAGAAAAAATAATACATCTAACACCGGTTAGGTTGTTTCTAAGAGGACAAATACATGACTAATTCGGTACAAAAATTCAGTGTCCTCAGCAAGAAGCAGGGACCAAACTTTGTGGATACTATGTTTGCAGACACATGATCTCAATCTACAAATCTGCTAATAGTTGTAACGATCGTCGCGAATTAGTACCAGTAAGTCTATCTTAATTAATATCTTCTACTCCACTCATATGGCACATTCTGATCTTAAAAATACTGCAGCTCATCTTAGAACCGAGGACCCCCGAACCGCTCCCGGCTGGTGATTTTTTGATGGTTCAGAGATTTATCAATGACTTCTTCCTGAATCACTACATCAATCCCACTAGTGATAATGAAGATTTCAGCATGCCTTCTCGTGCAACATTGAGGAAGAGTTACCCGCTGAACATATATATATATATATATATATATATATATATATATATATATATATATATATAGGACAAATTTTTCCTACTACCGGGTGTAGCTACTCCCACTTTTGTTTCATACGTTCTAGGTAGTATATATCATATCGAAGAGTATGTACGCGTAATATGTAGTATATAAGAATGTTTAGGTAGTATATATACTTTTTTTGGTAGTATGTATCATATTTTGTGCATACTCCATTTTGCGTACAAATATGTATGTATTTCACAAATACAATAAAACTATGGGCTCACTTGTAATTTTTTCTTATAACTCACTTTGGAGTACCTTAGATATTGTATATGAACATACTAAAAATAATAAAGTAGAGTATATACTACCACACGGTAGTATATGAGAGATGGGTGTAGCTACACCCGGTAGTAGGATGCATTATCCCTATATATATATTTATACATACATACATACATACATACATACATACATACATACATACATACATATACATACATACATACACACACACACACACGTGCGCATGGATCCATTGTTTTCCATCTGATGAGGTCTTCGTATTTCGTACACTATGATTAATTATGTAATGCATATATGTGTGGACAAATCAATTGAATTTAGCTACCATATGTTTAATTGCAATTGTTGCAAAATCTGATGAATGTTCCTGTGGACACTATTTGTTCAACTGAATATTGTGGCGAATTTGCTTTTTGTGTGCCGATTCAAATGGGATATTTTTGTTTTTTTGTTTAATTTAATATTGTGGCGAATTTGCTTTTGCGTCCGATTCAAAATGGGATATTTTTGTTTATTTTTTCAATTGAATATTGTGGCGAATTTTCTTTTTGCATGCCAATTCAAAATAGGAATTTTTTGTTTTAACGTGGCAATTGCTCCGCACATGGTTCAACTAAATGAGTGTGTGCGATCCACATCAGAAAGCATACGTCAATCATAGAGGAACCGTCGGTGTTACACAGCAGATCGCCAAAGATTTGCAGCGCTACTACGTTTGCATAGGGTCTTCGAAACCGTTTGTGATATCTCATTATCGCACACGAGAACTCGGAGTAAACCGTGTCCAATATAAAATACAATCCTAGTCGTAATTTTTTCAGGAAACGTGTGGGATCCCAAATGAAAAGCACACGTCACTCTTGCGGCAACCGTCGATGATACCCAACAAATCACAAACGGTCTGTAGCACTTGTATGTGTGCGAAGGGGCTCCTAAACCGTTTGTGATAGAACATTATCACAGACGGTAATTGCTGGGAAACGTGTGCGATGGACTCTTGCATGGAAGACGGGTTACGCAGAAAACTTGTGTGCGATGGGGCACAAATCACACACAGTTCATATGTTGGCCCGTGTGCCTTACATATGTTTCCCAAACGGTTCATTACGACAGACCGTATGGTTTCACTGCGTCATTAGAAACATTTAATCACCGATACCACACGTGCCAAATAATTTAGTGTGTGCTACATCGCACACGATTACATTTTGGAAGGCCTCTGGCTCATTGCTCCATATCCCCGACAATTTTTGGGTCTTGTGGGAATGACACCCTATCGCCCACACTCACTTGGCGACGGTGCCAAATTCCTTCGCGGAAAGGGGTTAAAACCATTTGTACAGCACCAACGCGTACCAGTGTCACCCATAGGTCTAGAATCACGCTATGCAACCGTTCGATCTCAGATCCAAGGGCTCTCGGAAGCCCGTATCATGGGAGCATGTAAAGCTTTGTATCACCTATAATTTTCCCAACGCTTGACATGCGAACACTCAGATGCATGAAGCCATTTAATTGCGCATCTAGTAGACATGATATCTAATTGGGCCCCCATAGTACTGTGCATGAATCCATTTATCCACTGAGCAAGCCCACTACCCTGCCATTCGCATGCCCCACTCAACATTTTTACAATCGGAAAACTGCTAGCAGTTCACTCCTACTTGTCCCAATCGTCCTTTAACATTACAATACTTCGCTCCTAATCGTCCCATCCTTTCACATTATGGCAATTCCACTAATCCTAACCCTCCTCCCAAATCCATGGCATCCCAAATCTCCATGATCGGTGGTGAGTACAAGGTTAGAACCATCACTGGCGATGAGTTCGATGTCATTTACACCCGTTCTTCCGCGACAGTGAAAGGATGCCTTGCTTGCTTCAGACGCATGTTCGAAAAGTCAAATGATGAGTGGGTCGCTGGGCTAGATGTTGAGTACACCATAGTCCTGGGAAAAGAGAAGAATCTAAAGGAGGAAGAGAGGAAGAAGCCCGCCGTGAACCAGGTTTGCGTGCATAACTTGTGCTTGATCTACCACATATGCCATGCCGACGTTGAGTGCGAGGATTTTAAGTACTTCCTCGGGGGCGGGAAAGTCAAATCCATTTCTGTAGACTTTACGAACGACAAAGAAGTCCTGCATCGGATAGGCCTCGTTGTAGGCGACCCCTTCGACCTCCAAAGGAATGTGCTGGTGTCCTACCATCAGCCTTCAATGTTGACCCTGGCAGCAGCCATGGTTGATCCTTCGTATGGTAAACTGACGAAATTTCCGCCCAAGTTTCATCGTGCATGGCAGTGGAATGTACTAGATATACACCACATCTATTACGATACAATGGATGCCTACCTTTGTTTCAATATCTACAAGGGTTGAATGAAGAGCGAAAGCCAAGTGTGCGGTTCAAGCAAAGAAGTATCGGCCAAGAGGAAGAGGGGAAAGGACGAAGTCGAGTATGTGGACGAGGAATCCAAGTAAGGTGGCAGTGTCGTTGCTCATGGTGGTTGTAATGCAGTGTCTACCAGATTAGTTGCTTAGTTTAATTTCAAGGTGCTTAGTTTTATTTGAGGGGTATGTTGTCCTGAGCCCCCAATAGAACTATGTTATGTTCCTTCTCGTTACTTTAACTCTTCAGTACGTACATTCTAGTATTTCTTATAGTTCATCTTGTAGTTAGTACTACCACTAGTTTCTTCACATCATATACGTACAATATATATGGCCAACATCATATAGCTAGCAGTTTAGTTGTTAAAGAATTTCAGGGTGCTTAGTTTTATTTGAGGGGTGTGTTGTGCTGGACACCATTATTGTGACTCAAATATCTTTTGCCATGTTATAATGACATAAATAACTATTTACTAACATGCCAGCTCTCCCTCTATCTCACTACAGTACAATAAAGTGTGGGGCCTACTTGATCCCAACAACGTTCTTATTTTTCTGTAAAAATTATTCGCGTGGTTACTCCTGACAAGCAGGTCCACACTTATCTGTGAGAACCGGCTTATTTTTGTCATATAACATGGTCAACGGTTTTGACATGAAAATAACAATGTCTAATGGCATTTTTGAGCAAACATCTAAGTGAACGATGGCATTTTTTAGATATCTAATTGCATTTTTAAGCAAGCATCTCATGGAACGATGGCACTTTTGAGTAGTTGTAGCTTCTAATGGCAAAAGTGAGTAGTGATACACAACTAGTGGCATAAATAATAAGAACCCAAGAATTAAATAGGTATGCTAATTTCTTTAATAGAATTTAGCACCCCATTTAAGCACGTACTAGCTTTTTTAGTAGTACTATATGCATAATTTGGTGACGAGCGCTCTCTATATGTACCACCTTTTTTATTTTATTTCATCTTGTTAGTTTTGCTCCATGGCGCAATCCATCGATACTACTACTGTACAAAAGTATACAATTTTTTAAAGGCTAGAGGGCGGGGCAGTCCTGCTTGGTCGGTTTCACGAGAGGCGAGGGCCTTTGTGATTTGACGGCTCATTACTGCTAGAAGGAGGGGCCTTGTGATTTGACTGCTTGTATAAATGTTGCCGACGACCTGAGGAGGAGCAAAGAACCATGTTGTATACTCAAGTTTTCAACTGGAGTACTAGTACAATGGAGGAGCACGAAACACGGCGGCCCAGTGCCATATGGCGATAAAAAATGATCTAATTTTCTAGTCATCGATCCCACGATGCAGCTCATCATTAGCATTGTTCTATTCATGCCTCGCAGAGAACGTGACACATGTGGTGAAACACACGAAGAAAAAGAAGAAACACATGAGCAAAAGAAGAAGGAGGATTATCACCCCAAAAAGAAGGAAGACACACACACACATGTCTGGGGCGCTGCTCTCTAATACATGAAGGGTTGCTAGCCTCAGAGTTGTAACTGCTTCTTCATCGCCTCCATGCCCTCCATCTCATTGCGCATCTTCTCCGCCATCTTCTTCATTCTGTCCATGACGCGGGATTTCTCGACACGAGCCTTCATCATATGTTCCACGGCCGCATTACGTACCTTGACAGCAGCCGGGTGCTCGATGCGGAGCTTCGCCAACTCCTCCTTCTATTCCACGACAAGGGCCTGCAGCATCTTCATCAAGGAACTACTCTTCTCATGCAGCTTCTTCCAACCAGTGTTCTCCTCCTTCAGCAGGTTGAGCTCGTGGCAGAGCTTCACCTTGTCCTCCTGAAGTTGCAGGATTTCGCCGGTCGCCTTCTTATCCGAGGCAATGCTCTTCTTCAGTAGCATCACCAAGCCAGCGTTCAACTCCCCCTGCTCATTGAGCTCAGCGGGCATGTCATCGAGGCTCTCCTTCAGCAGCTCCACAAAGTCGTCGATGAACTCCTCCTGCTTATTAAGCAGATCGGGCATGTCGTCGAGGGATAACGACTCCAGCGCCTCTAGCTCGGCATGTTCGCCTTCGCGGCTAGGGCGCTCCTGGGAGCCCTTGCCTCCGCGGCTAGGGTGCTCCTGGGAGCACTCGCCTCCACGGCTAGGGCACTCCTTGGAGCCCTCGCCTGCCCGTGAGAGATCTTTCGACGTCTCTGTGAGGCGGCGAGCCCTCTCTTTTTTTCGCGGCCTTGATTGCCGCTCCCTTGTTAAGAGTAGTTCTCGACCTAGAGCTCTACACACCGGCCATGGCAAGGATGAACGAGCAAGAAAGACTTATGATGAGGAAGAGGTAGAGTGATTTTTGGCTAGGTACTAGTTCCCCTTTTTATAACCTAGTACTAGCACTAGTACTAAAACCTACATAGTGGGAACACGTTCAGGTTTGATACGTACTAGGTGTGAGCAGGTTTGCACTTAATTATACTATACACTTTGGAATGTGATGGGAACAAGCTAAAGATTAATTGATGGTTTTGGTTTCGAGGCCCGAAATGGCTCCCGGTGAGTTTCCTGGAACACAAATTTCAAGTACTACTCCTCAAATACGATCGCACAAGTCAGTGATGTAACTGGTTGTACATGTCAGACTAAGCCGATGCGTGTCGCGGGTCCGACCGACCGTCTATTGGTGTGACCGATCGTAAGTATTACACGATGGAGACTTTTGGTTGTGGCTTCGGGTGATTGTCACGACCAAGCATTGAAAAACTAGTGATAAATCAATTACCATCCTTTTCCAAATGACCAAGTATTTTCACAGGAATACAATACATATAGATGGAGTGATTATCACGGTTGCAAACTGCCATGGCGCCGCAAGTTCACAGGAGTAGGTCACTGCATCACCAGCGGGGAAGGAGAGCAGCTCACCTCGCCTACGATGCATGCCCAGCGGCGTCACCGCAGCTAGTCCTTCAATGTCGGGTACAAAAGTAGGGGCTCTCCTTTTTACCCCCCTACTTGTGCACGGGCAGTCAGAGCCGCACCTGCAGCCACACTTAGTAGGGCAAAGGGAGGAAGCGGAAGCACAAGAATACCGGAGCAGCGCTCCAGCCAGGGGCACACAAGATGGGCAAAGCAATGCCAAGACCAGAGACACAAAGAGCAAGAGGGCGAGGTGGACTCCCCCGGCAAGAGCCTTGCCGGGGCAGCCACTGCAGCCCCGGCAAGAGCCTTGCCGGGGCAACTTGCCCAACGCCAGTAGAGCGCGCCACCCTTCAGCCCAAGGGTTCCAACACCATCAACCACATTGGAACCAAGGCTCGAGAGGCACCTCCGTGGTGACATGCAGATCTTTGTGAAGATCATAAGCACACGAGATCAGATGAAGACCAGAAGACGACGATCCTCAGCAAGATCCTTGCCGAGGGAATCCACGAGACCCCCGGCAAGATCCTTGCCGGGGATGACCGCGATGCCCCGGCAAGACCCTTGCGGAGGACACCTACGGGGCCACAGCCAGACCAACGTCTACCAAGACTCCACCGCCGTTCCTTGGGCAGGCACCTGCGTGGCAACGTGCGGCCTCCAGGACAACTCAGCAAGCACCTGCGTGGTGGCATGCAAATCTTCGTGAAGACCCTACCACCACGCCATCTCAGCAGCCTGCCAGCCTACGTGGCGCTACATGCCTCATTGGCCTAGACACGTGTCGGAGCGAGGCGGAGGAGCGACGGACGGGATGGGCCTCGTTGCCATCCCCAATAAAGCAACTGGACACCTAAGGAGTGCATTTAATGCGCCTTGTCCCATAATGACAAGCGATAAGCTTGTACACTGTATACCTTTCCACCTCCTGAGTGCCACTGTGGCAACCCCTTTTGTCTATAAAAGGAGGCCCGAGGCGTATTGGAGAAGGATTCAGATCTTTTGGACTACGCACACACCGTAGCTAGTTCGAGAGCTCAAGAACACTCAAATATACATCAAAGCAGGACTAGGGTATTACGCATCTTCGCGGCCCGAACCTGGGTAAATGATCCTTGTGTTGACTACCAGACCCGCTCTTTGCACAACCCCGCACCCGCCAACCGTAGAAGGGATCCCAGTGATTCCATAGGTGTCATTTCCACTGACACATGATTTCGCTTCTCCTACCGCCCATTTGAACAGTTGCACAGGCTGCTCATGCCATTCTGCAGGCATGCACGTTCTTTCCTTCGCAGTTGACTCCATGAATATGATCTTTGCCACTAGCCCTAGCTCGAAATCAATGCGACGCTGCCAGATGCTGACATCCCTCAGCATCTCTCCCTTGAGATCGACTTGCGCCTCCGCCTTGTGCTGCGCCAGGCCTAGCTCCTTCGAACTTCTGTACAATCGATGTGATGCTTCCTCGAACCGATTTGCCCTTGCTACCCACCACCTGAAATGCAACCCTGGCATGTCCTCCGGCACCACCGATCTGTGATTCCAGAGCAATGGATCCCCTCTAAAACACAAGTGGGTTTCGCTCAAAGGCGGCAGTGCTGCGGGCCGCAGCGAGAGGGTAGCCCGCGGGATCCTGGGATCTAAGGAATTATCCATGGCGGGATCCGGTGGGCGAGGTGGGGAGGCGAGCCTAGGCACTGGGAGAGCCCTACGAGGCTAATATAAAGATAGTACTACTCCACTCCATCCATATTTAAATACAAAGGCCACCAACAGTAGCCCTGGGAAAATTGATCATGCTGCCTGTGTCTTGGTTTATTGGCCCCCTTTTTTTGTGCCACTTTTTATTACATGCATAAATATTATGTTACTTAAAAATATGGTCAAAAATTTGCACAAAATAGAAAAGGAGACCAATGGATGTAGCAACCCATGATTTAACTACTCGCATGCATATAGTGGAGTAGTAATGTCTTTCTCAACTACTTCCTCCCTCACGTCCACTCAATTTGCATGCGTTGTATTAATTGACCATCAATGAAGTGAAGGACTTTACACACGTGAAATTATCACATGGGGTGGATGTTCGTACAAAAATGCGTCCCACTATGTCCCCGCGTGTGCGTGCGAGGGAATGAGTGCGTGCGTGCACATCTTTGCTTCGTGCATGTATTGCCAGTGTGCCTGAGAGAGGACGAGTACATTCTTCTGGAACCAGCAGCACGTCACAGTGATCAATCCACACAAGGAGGTCGTGACAACGCCTCCACATGTGCCACGTGGCTTCATGACTGAAAGAGAGACATTGTGTAGCGTGCCATTGGCATTCTAGTTTACGTGTTTTGCACATACTAGAAGTACTAGTAAGGTACACATGCATTGCACGCATCAGATTTGGCAACCAAATTATGAATAAATACCACACTATAGCATGTGAGCTTTGAGTCATATATGCATGATGTAGATGTTCGTTTAATTCTTATAGTTCATCTCATTCAAAATCAATTTTTTTATAAAAAATTGATTAATCTACTTTATGGTTCATGGAATTGTGCATTTTAAATCATAAAGTAAAAACAAATAATGGCAAGTTAACTAGAAAAAAAGTTTGGGCAGTTATGATACGGAAGATTCTAGAACAAAGGAGAAGCACTTGTATTTTGAGGTTTGTGCATTATGATTAAGTTCAACCTTGGAGTCTTCTAGATTATACATGTGGCAAAATCCGGTGGGGGTATAGAACATGGTGCGAGGGGCCAAGTGGAGGGAGACTATGAATGAGTGCACAAGTGCGAGATCGATATTTAAAGAGAGGGGGCAAGAACGTGCGCTGTTGTGCGCAGTGGCAGAGCCATGAAAAATAAATGAGCTAGGGGCCAAGCACTGCTAATACTTTACGAGGAGGTCCAAATCATCAACTTAAACCATTTTACCAGCAATTGTCTAATGATCACTTTCATATTAGCCTCAATATATAGTGATGTTAGGGGGGTAGGGCCCTTGCTGCCCCTATCTTCGCCACTGTGCGCGCGTCTGAGAGATGAAGCGGAATGCATGGATGATGAGAGGGGCACGTTGGATATATAATTAATGTGGATGTATGTAATCCTATATAAAGA
Source organism: Triticum aestivum (assembly GCF_018294505.1). Classification (NCBI taxonomy): domain Eukaryota; kingdom Viridiplantae; phylum Streptophyta; class Magnoliopsida; order Poales; family Poaceae; genus Triticum; species Triticum aestivum. The sequence goes on from NC_057810.1 coordinate 418,106,718, forward strand.
GGTATAGATTGATCGATGTGTACGTGGGAAAGAGGGTGAGACCTCACTAGATATATAGATTGATCGGTTTGTGTGGAAAACTTGGAAAGACCTAGCTATATATACACACACACATAGAGGAACATCGATCATTTCGCATGCACGTGAGAGATAAAGAATGCCCGATATGATGAAGAGGGGGAGGTGTGTGTGTGCATGCATGGGAAACCGACCTGAAGAAAAAGATTGCATGTGTGCGATGGATAATGCCAAGTGGTAGTGTGTGTGTGCATGCATGCACGAGAGAAAGTTAGTGGTACAATTATAAAGAGAAGACGACTGTGTGGGTGTAAAAGACTAGGTGAGGTCATAATCAATGTAAAGTTGAATTCAAATATTTGAATAAGAGATCATGGTGTTTGAAACCCATGCATGCATGAATATAACTGAGATATGGGCGGTGTAGTTTGGAAACGAGCATGCTATACCGTATACACATTGAACAAGGTCAGACTGATTTGAATTTGAGATACCGATGGCAGACATTGTTTGGCCACATTGCATCCATGCATGGACACACTATTCTAATTGGAGATGATGGGTCGCTTTTGCATCACGTATCTATATCTATACCCCTATATATTATATTTTATATTTTTTGTAGTGTGCGAATAACTTTAACTTTGAAAGATGGTCGTTGGATGAAGCCATTCTGATGGTGCAGAGATGGCAAATTCAAGCACTACTGGCCATTGGATATCATCTACATTCCACCAGATTTTGCCACATGTACAATCTAGAGGACTGCATGGTTGAACTTAAGCATAATGCACAAACCTCAAAACACAAGCACTTCTTCTTTGTTCTAGAATCTTCCATATCATAATTGCCCAAATGGTTTTTACATATTTGCCATTATTTGTTTTTTTTACTTTATACTTTACAACGCTCAATTCCATGAATCTTAAAATAGATTAGTTTTCTTATAAAAACTAGATGATTTTGAATGAGATGAACTATAAAAATTAAATGAACATCTACATCATGCATATATGACTCAAAGCTTACATGCTATAATGTGGTATTTATTCATAATTTGGTTGCCAAATCTCATGTGTGCAACGCATGTGTACATTACTAGTCTAAATGGTGTTTGTGTGTGTTGTGCGTGTTAAACACATTGTACGTAGTATCATACATGGTTTAGATTCCGAACATCTAGCTAGACCATACAAGTACTATGATTTGAATTCAACATAAAATGGATACATGTATTTGAATTTGAGATCGTATGTACATGCAGTTCATATTTATATAGGAATTTACTACTCCTATGTTCATGCCATGTGTCGTGAAGATAATTGAGGGAGTCCTGGATTAGGGGGTGTCCGTATAGCCGAACTATCACCTTTGGCCAGACTCTTGGACTATGAAGATACAAGATTGAAGACTTCGTCCCGTGTCCGGATGGGACTTTCCTTGGCGTGGAAGGCAAGCTTGGCGATAAGGATATGTAGATCTCCTACCATTGTAACCGACTCTGTGTAACCCTAACCCTCTTCGGTGCCTATATAAACCGGAGGGTTTTAGTCCGTAGAACGAACAACAATCATACCATAGGATAGCTTCTAGGGTTTAGCCTCTCTGATCTCGTGGTAGATCTACTCTTGTACTTCCCATATCATCAATATTAATCAAGCAGGAGTAGGGTTTTACCTCCATCGAGAGGGCCCGAACCTGGGTAAAAACATCGTGTCCCTTGTCTCATGTTACCATCCGCCTAGACGCACAGTTCGGGACCCCCTACCTGAGATCCGCCGGTTTTGACACCGACATTGGTGCTTTCATTGAGAGTTCCTCTATGTCATCATCTTTAGGCCCGATGGCTCCTCCGATCATCAACAACGATGTGGTCCAGGGTGAGACTTTTCTCCCCGGACAGATCTTCGTATTCGGCGGCTTTGCACTGCGGGCCAATTCGCTTGGCCATCTGGAGCAGATTGAAAGCTACGCCCCTGGCCATCATGTCAGATTTGGAAGTTTGAACTACACGGCTGACGTCCGTGGAAACTTGATCCTCGATGGGTTCGAGCCACAGCCAAGTGCACCACACTATCGTGATGGGCATAATCTAGCTCTGCCGCCGAACAGTGCCCTGGAGGCCGCACCAGTGTACGCTCCGACCCTTAGCTCGGAGCCGACTGCGCCGATCGAGGATGGGTGGTTGGACACCGCCTCGGGGGCTGCGTTCTCTACGGCGATTGAGCCGAACACCATCCCTGTCCTTTGCAAGGCTCGTGACTCCAAGGTGCCGGACTCCTCTCCGGACTCCGAACCTTCTGCGCCCCTGCCAATCGAATCCGATTGGGCGCCAGTCATGGAGTTCACCGCTATGGACATCTTTCAGCACTCGCCCTTTGGCAACATCCTGAAGTCACTAAAGTCCCTCTCTTTATCAGGAGAGCCCTGGCTGGATTATGGTCAGGAAGGTCGGGATGCGGACGGAGAAGAAATTCAAAGCCCACCCACCACCCACTTCGTAGCCACTGTCGAAAGTTTAAACGATGTGCTCGACTTCGACTCCGAAGACATCGACGGTATGGATGATGATGTAGGAGATAAACATGAACCAGCACCTATAAGGCACTGGACAGCCACCTCATCTTACGATGTATACATGGTGGACACACCTAAAGGAAGCAGCGATGAGGAACAACAGGACGCCACGAGGGATCATTCCCTCGAAAAGCAGCCAAAATGGCGACGTAAGCCATACAGACCCAGCCATAGAGCAGGGCGAACCGGTGGACGAATAACATGCTATCGAGCAACCGTCCGAACAGGACAACCCGGATAAACAATCCGTCCCCGGCGAAGATAACAGTCCGGACGATCTCACACTGGACAAGTTGCTGGAGCAGAAGAACCTCCACAAAAGGCTCGTCGCCACTGCGCGTAGCCTGAAAAAGCAGAAGCGGAAGCTCAAAACAGCGGAAGATGGACTCAAAATCAGATGGAGCAAAGTACTCAAAACCGCAGATAAATACGGCGATAGTCGCCGAACAAAGAGCTACCCGAAGCGAAAACTACTGCCTGAATTTGATGAGGAGGCCGTAGAGCCCCTGCAATCAAAGAACAAGGAGACCACCCGGTCGGATAGACGACCCCATGGCAAACATAGAGCGGGAAACGGCGCCGCACACAACCCGGCACACGATCCGCACACGGATCCGCATCAAAAAGATGGCACAGTTAGATCTATCTACGGGCCAAGAAAGCAAGCTCTAGTAAGCAATGCAACACATCAAGTATCCGAATATTACGGTACACCTAAATATAGGGGTGCTGCACACCCCCTATGTTTCACCGATGAGGTTCTGGATTATGAATTTCCAGCGGGATTCAAGCCCACAAACATAGAGGCATACGACGGAACAACAAACCCTGGAGTCTGGATTGAGGATTACATCCTCCACATACACATGGCTAGAGAATATGACCTCCACGCCATAAAATACTTACCCCTCAAGCTCAAAGGGCCAGTCCGGCATTGGCTCAAAAGCCTCCCCGAAAACACCATTGGAAGTTGGGAAGAGCTCGAGGATGCTTTTCGGGCAAATTTTCAAGGGACCTATATCCCACCTCCGGATGCAGACGATTTAAGTCACATAACTCAACAACCCGGAGAGTCAGCCAGAAAATTCTGGAACAAATTCCTTACTAAAAAGAACCAAATAGTCGACTGTCCGGACGCCGAAGCCTTAGCAGCTTTCAAACACAATGTCCGAGACGAATGGCTCGCCAGACACCTCGGCCAAGAAAAGCCAAGAACAATGGCCGCATTAACAAGCCTCATGACCCGCTTTTGCGCGGGAGAGGATAGCTGGCTGGCAAGATGCAGTACCAGCGACCCAAGTACATCCGAAGTCAGGGATGGAAATGGGAAACCGCGACGCAGCAAGGACCAGTGCCGGACCAAGGGAAACAGCCCAAAGAGCACGGCAGTCAATGCCAGATTCAAAAGCTCACGGCAGAATCATAAAAAACTGCCCCCTAAGGATAACAGGGATGAGCTATCTAACTTAAACAAAATCTTGGACAAGGTATGCCAAATCCACAGTACTCCCGGGAAGCTTGCAAATCATACCCACAGAGATTGTTGGGTCTTCAAGCAGTCTGGCAAACTCAACACCGAACACAAGGGGCTCGACACACCAAGCGAGGACGATGACGAACCCCACAAGCAGAGCACCGGAAAACAAAAGAATTTCCCACAAGAAGTCAAAATAGTAAACTCACTTCACGTGACAAAAGGGAAAAACGTAATGGCGCCCATAGAGATACGTGCCATACGGCCTATCCCAGAGGAGTCCCGCCACTGGTTGTTAAAACCAATCAACTTTGATCATCAGGATTACTCCAGAAGTATCCGGAATGCGGGATGGACTGCCTTGATATTAGATCCGATAATTGACGGACTCCAATTTACACAAGTACTAATGGACGGCGGCAGTGATCTAAACCTGCTATATCAGGACACAATCCGCAAAATGGGGATAGACCCAACCAAAATTTGCCATAGCAACACTTCCTTTCAAGGGGTAATGCCCGGCCCATATGCCCATTGTACGGGCTCTCTACTGCTAGAAGTTGTGTTTGGATCACCCGACAACTTCCGCTGCAAAAAGTTAACCTTCCACATCGCCCCATTTACAAGTAGATACCAAGCACTACTAGGACGCAAAGCTTTTGCCCGCTTTAACGCAATACCGCATTATGCATCCCTTACACTTAAAATGCCCGATCCGCGAGGCATCATCTCCTTAGAGGGAAATACCGAGTGTTCCTCGAGCACGGAAGATTGTGTGACTACCTTGACAGCCACACACTAAACTGGCTTCACCAATCAAAGCACCTAAACAGGTCGTTCAGACCCGGGACACGGCTAGACGAGTCCGGCATAAACACACAAGGGCTTAGTAGCCGCATACCCCTGTACAAGGGGCTCCGCGCATGTACAACAAGAGACAATAAAGCTCAATTTTATTCATCTTTTGAATTGTACCCTGTTTATTTAGTATAACGTACATTTTCGCTCGATCTTTTTCAACTAAGTTCCTCTCTTTTATAGATTAACACCGTGCTACTCCCGTCCAGGATACGGCACAACGGAGACACAGGCGCAGACGTGCAGTAGGGACCCGTTACAAGGATTCTTTTCAGATTAAGACCCCGCGTAAACCTTTTTTATTATCTCTTGTTGATACACATCCCCTGGTTTCTTGCTATAACCGAGGAGGAGGCTGGCATTTTGGCATGGGCCACGTCAGAATTTTGCGCGTACCTCGACACTAGGGGCTTATTACCAAGGGCATTGTTTGGACCGTTTTCATAAAGACCGAATACCTTAGGGAGTGTTTGGCGTCTCGAGTTAGGCCTTATATGCATCAGCTCCGAATCATGTCTTTGGTCAAATGTTGAGTTTGCCCGGCACCTGTGTTTTGCTGCCTTACGTTCCGCTCTATCGGCTAAGACGGCACCAGGAGAACTACTGCGATTGTGCCCCGGTTCGGCCAGGCGAGCACCTCAGTAGAGAAAGCCAAAAACTGACTGTCATGATATTGCGTGAGACTGGTCAACCACTCGATGACCCACCGGAATCTTTAGGATTCCTCCGCATTGACGAAGGGCCGTTTCCCGGTCAGGCACATACGCGCCCCGAATTCGGGTGAGCGCGGTGCCCCTAGGGGCTATATAGTAGCCCCACTGTCAAACTCCTATGGCTAAGTGAAAGTGATAAAGCATTATAGTCCGGTTGCCTAGTTTGCTGTGCTACCACCTCCTTTATAGGACCAAGAAGTTGGATCAAGTGTGAAAATGCGCCTCTTGCAAACACCCCCACATTATATGCGTGGGGGCTGAAGCCGAAGACTCCCATCTTTCAGGTTATATACACATATACATTAACGGCCGCACAAGAGGCATTTTAATTCTTGAAGGCACAAGTATAAAAAGCTTTTATATTTCATCGGAACATTGTTTCACAATAATACATGTTATTCGAACATAATATCCTTCGAGCACTGTGTCTCTATTAAACGAGCGCCCTGTAGAACTTCCTGAAAATATTGCTCGACGGGTACTCCGCTTCCATCCGAATCTTGGGATGCAATATCGGTGGCCTTCATCTCCGCCCAGTATGTCTTGACACGGGCAAGAGCCATCCGCGCACCCTCTATGCATGCTGACCTCCTCATTGCATTGATATGCGGCACCGCACCAAGGAACTGCTGCACCAAGCCAAAATAACTCTTCGGCTCGGGCCTTTTCGGCCACAAAAGACTCACGACATCCTTCATGGCAAGTCCGGATAACCTATTCAGCTCCGCCCATTCGGCCAAGCGATCGGTTAATGGAAGAGGGCGCTCGGGATTATGGAACTGCGACCAAAAAACCTTTTCCATTTCGTGATCGTTTTGATCTCGAAAGTGTTCGGCCGCGTCCGCGGCACTTGCCGCCAAGTCTAGATAAGCATCCTCCACACTCCACAGCCGGTCCAACTGAGCATATTTAGGATCCACGAACTTCCTCCGCAGCAGAAAGGGCTTTCCAGCCGCGATATCTCCGGCCTGATGTAGCTCCTCCTTCATAGCTCTCATCGCAGAGCGAGCATCCTTGGCCTCGGTAGTGGCCTTCTTCAGGTCCTCTTGCACCGCTCGATCTTCCTTTTCAAGAAGCTTGCAGCGGTCGGCATCATTCTTCAACTTCACGGCCATCTCGGCCATTTCCTTCTTGCTTCGGCAGTGAGCAGCCTGTTCGGCTTATAGCTCTTCGGCCGCCTTTAAGGCAGCCGCATCACTTTTTCTGGCCTGCTCCCTAGCTCGGGCGAGCTCCGCCCGAAGGTTCTCCATGGCAGCGGCACCATCTGCATCAAGCATACATGTTGTAAGGCACGGGCATCAAGCTCCCTTACTAGGTGTCAGCAGAGAAATCACATACCTTGTGACTCGTCAAGCCGCTTATTGACAAGCGCGATGTCGGCATCCGCCACGTCAAGTTGCCGCTTTAGTTCGGCAAATTCATCAGTCTGGCTAGCCACCGGACACTTCGCCACCTACATAGGAAGGGCGACATATTATACCTGGAATTATGATCCTCGGCGCGCTGTCATTTTTGACAACACATCAAGCCTCAGGGGCTACTATCTACACAGGGTGCATTTTATATGCGGAACTGTTAGAAGGTACATCATTTTGCGTACCTCAAAACCTGTCAGTAAACTTTTGACGGCTTCGTGCAATCCGCTCTCAGCGGACAAAATCCTTTCAATCACCGTACCCATTAACACGCGGTGATCTTCTGAGATAGACACTCACCCGAGCAGATCCTTCAGCTTCTCCGACCGTACACCAGGTGGTGCCGGACTTGTCCGATGGCCTTTTTCGAAGGCCAGACACGGAGGGCTTTGGGGGGACATACGACTGCCTTCCGGCCCCGCCGGACTCGGAGAAACCCTCCGCGACGACACCTCAGGGTCGCCCGCCTCGCAAGACGGTACGGCAGGGAGAGGCGTTTCGCTCTCCATCATCTTCGGACAAAGATCTCCTGAAGATGAGATCTGCTGAGAAGGGCTGAGTTCCGAAGTACAAGGTAAAATTTCGGTTATCTTCATCAGAAATAGGGCAGGGATATCCTTTATTTTAAAAATAACTCCACTTTTTACTTACAGCTCGGTGGAGGGCTGATCCCCTTGGGGGCACAATGCGGCCGAGGTGTCTCTCGGTGCAGGACCCTCTGATGAAGATTTCTTCCCCCGCTTTGAGACGATGGTCTCCGGGTCTTGAGAGGCGGTCCTCTTCTTACCTTAGATGGAGGGATTCTCGATCCCTCCTTTCCTGACAGCCTCCTTCGCGGAGGGGGTAGCTTCCTTGTTGTCCCCTTCACCTTCTTTCGAAGGCGCAACCTCTAGCATCCTGGTTAACACGGGATCTGGCGTGGTCTCAGGGAGGGGGGCCGGACACCTAATTAACTTTTCTTTCGCTATCCACTCATGTTCAAGGGACAACTCTTTTAAAGGGCAAGTTTGTGATAAATATGGGATAGCGTGTCCGGGCAAAGGGCTACTCACTTGAGTATCCGAGCGATTGCAGCTCAGACCTGCGTCCTCGGTCAAGTCCAGACACATCGCTTGTGATCCAAAGAAAAGCTTGTACATCTCCACAGGCATCGCGCCCATAAAATGTTGGAGAGCTCGTGGTCCCTCCGGGTTAAATTCCCACAGGCGGAGGGGGCAACGTTTGCAGGGCAGGGTGCGATGAATCAGCATGACCTGCGCTACTACGACCAGAGTGATCTCTCTCTCTAGGAGGTCTTGAATGCGGCCCTGCAACAAGGGCACGTCCTTGGACGGCCCCCAGTCAAGTCCTTTATTGACCCATGATGCCAGCCGTGGTGGAGGACCCAGGCGAAAGGCAGGTGGCGCCACCCATTTGGTGCCCCTGGGAGCTGTGATATAAAACCACTCTTGTTGCCATAGGCTGAGCTCCTCTTGAAAAGAGCCCTCGGGCCATGCAGCATTGGCATTCTTGCTTATAACAGCCCCTCTGTACTCTGCCTGCTGCCCCTTGATCATCTTCGGCTCTACTTTGAAGGTCTTGAGCCACAATCCGAAGTGAGGGGTAATGCGGATGAAGGCTTCGCATACGGCAATGAACGATGAGATGTGGAGGATGTACTCCGAATCCAAGTCATGAAATTCCAACCCATAGTAAAACATGAGCCCCCTCATGAAGGGGTCCGTCGGGAAGCCTAGCCCCTGAAGGAAGTGAGACGCAAACACCATGCTTTTGCCAGGCTTGGGAGTGGGAATAACCTGCCCTTGGGCAGGCAGCCTATGCGAAATTTCGCCGGTTAGATACCTCCCATCTCTTAGCTTTAGCACGTCTTCTTCCGTAACGGAGGAAGGCATCCACCGGCCTTGCAGGTCGGAGCCGGACATCATCGAAGGTCCGAAGCGCCTGAATCTAGAGCTTTGGGTGTTGGAACTCGAGGCGAGGGGCGGATTCGATTGAGATTGAAATAAAGGAGTGGAGCCTTGGTCTCTTTATAAAGAGGTTGAATACCAAGAGCCTTCCTCGTGATCGTTTGGGACTCGCCTTCGATAGAGAAGACGTGCCAACGGGCAGGACTGGGTTACCCGCGCTCGTATTAATGAGAATCTCAGAAGGGGACATGATCTCTTCTTTGACAAGACGTGCCAAGGAAACCGCCTCGCTAAACGCGCTGAGGTGGGGCAGTAAAAACGATTCGAATAAAGGCTTGGCCGTGGTGTGATGTCAGGCCACGGAATACGTCAGCAGATTGAATTTGTGTAAATATTATTCTCTCTACGGTGGTATGTGGAACTTATTTTACAGAGCCGGACACTATCTTTGTGTTCAAAATCTTCTATGAAGTATTCGGAGGAGGAACCCGCCTTGCAATGCCGAAGACAATATGCGCGCCGGACTTGTCGTCATTGAAGCCTTGTTCGGGGGCTACTGAGGGAGTCCTGGATTAGGGGGTGTCCGGATAGCCGAACTATCACCTTTGGCCGGACTCCTGGACTATGAAGATACAAGATTGAAGACTTCGTCCCGTGTCCGGATGGGACTTTCCTTGGCGTGGAAGGCAAGCTTGGCGATACGGATATGTAGATCTCCTACCATTGTAACCGACTCTGTGTAACCCTAACCCTCTTCGGTGCCTATATAAACCGGAGGGTTTTAGTCCGTAGAACGAACAACAATCATACCATAGGATAGCTTCTAGGGTTTAGCCTCTCTGATCTCGTGGTAGATCTACTCTTGTACTACCCATATCATCAATATTAATCAAGCAGGAGTAGGGTTTTACCTCCATCGAGAGGGCCCGAACCTGGGTAAAAACATCGTGTCCTTTGTCTCCTATTACCATCTGCCTAGACGCACAGTTCTGGACCCCCTACCCGAGATCCGCCGGTTTTGACACCGACAATAATATTTAGATGGTTGTATAACTCACCCGAGTACAATCCCATTCAAACAGGGAAAACGTACTCAAATTTAGTCCATATGCTAGTCAACACGAATTGTATTTTTATTGTTGAGGGAAGTGCAAATTGATTTGGTACTATACACGATATGTTTGTTGTCCCAATTTTTTTTTGTTTTTTGTTTTTGTATTTGAACAAATCTCTAGTAATATAGTAAAACGGGACATGGCTCTCTCTAGTGATGAGGTGCGAATTCTCTTTTTTTGTACACGTTAAGCTTGTTCTCCCGAAATTTCAAGCCGCGCCTTGTTATGCCAAAGTTTCAAGCTAGCATCTCTGTCTATCATGCTGCGAAACTCCCGCCTCTTCAACCCGTGCCTTGTTACCCTGAAATATTTAAGATATATCTTTGTCTCGTTGTGCTCCGGAAACTCCCTCCATCTCAACACGCGCCTTGCTATCCAAAAATTACAACACGCATGAAAACTCCCACCTCCCGCAAAATCCCGACACGCAAAATGCCCATGATATCATGAAACCGAAAGAACCGCCTAGCTCAAATTATTGGGAATACTTTCGTAACTTACCCCACATTTCATACAAGCGCGTCCCTAAGCCATGGTTCCCCCTCCCATCCCATCCGCCCACCCACTCATACACCAACGTCGCGAAAACCTGCGAAGCCCCGCACCCTCCTCCGTCCGTGACCTAGCCGGAGCCTCTTCCCTGTCGACATCGTCCATAGTAACACCTCGACGTCCCTCATCCACCGCACCGGATGAGGATCCATCATTGATCTTGTCTTCCCGCCGGTTCAGCCACCCCGTCCTCCACCTCCAAGGAGCTGCCCCGATGTTCCCCTCGTCTTTGACGCCACCTCCATTCCCACACCGCCATCTTCACCTGCACCACCAGAAGAGCGGCATCATCACCGTTTCCCCGGATGAAGTTGAGGCCTAATCGGTGCCGCCAAAGAGGTTATACACTAATTGCTGCATTTTCTTCTTGATTCAATCTCATGGTGCTGCCGGTGCTTGGTCCTGAACCGACATGGCGCGGCTCCATCCACGACGGCATCGCCGGCCACTTCCTCCCACAGCGTCACTCCCTTGGCAGCGACGTCCACATCAATAGGACCTGCTGCGGCTTTGGATCTCGCTCGCGCTGCTGCTCTGCTCTTGCTCTTGGTCCCTTGCCTGGTCTGCTCTTGCTCTTGCTCACGTTGTTGCTCTCGTTCTTGTTGTTGCTTGCGCTGCTGCTCTCGCACTTTCTCCTGCTTGCGTTGTTGCTCCACTTTAGCTACTCTTGTGCGTGCTGCTACTGCACGAGCAGCAGATACTGCTCTCGCTCGAGCCCCTGCAGCAGCTACCCGAGATGCTGCTACACAACCAGCTGCCACAGCTCTCGCACGCGCTGCTGCTCCGGGCGCTACTGCTGCTACTGCTTTTCTGCTACTAGTGCGTTCAGTTTCGATAGTAAAATTCAGTTTCGACAGCAAAATTCGGTTTCGACAGTTAAATTCAGTTTCGACTGTTAAATTCAGTTTTGACAGTTAAGTTCAGAGACGAGAGGCTGATGTATTCTACATCTAGCACTTTGTGGTTATGTATTTGACGTCATCTATTGGAGATGTTGTTAGAATTCCACTCAAGTTAACATTTTCTCTCTTGTCCTACTTCAGCCTTGCCATCGTACAACTCACCAGAGCTGCTCCAACGACGAAACCCTCCATCACAGCGGAGCAGTACCCTGGGCTCCATCTCCAGACGCCTAAGATCTTCTTACCCTCCTCCGACAGCCAAATCAGCCGGATCATCCACACCGACCAACCCAATCACACTGAGATCGACATGGCTTCGCCAAAGAGGTTGTCCACTTGTTGCATCTCTTTTTTACTCTACATGTTATATATATTGTCCACTGAGCACACGTAGTAACATGAAATACGATTAGGTTCTCCTACTATATGACAAGCAGTGAGGTACCAGGCAACTTAGCTATCCGTGATGGACTCTCTTGAATGCCATCATCATTTATCTATGCGTGTTTGAGTTGTGCATTTGTAGATGGGCCTGGTAGTTGAGCTAGTAGGGTAGTGGCCTGGGTCCAAAGTAGTAGAAGTAGCACAAAAACATTTTTTGAGTGTAGGCTTTTCCCTGCTCAAGCCTTCCTACTAGAATCGCCTGTGCTTGAAAGGAAAAGTGAAGGAAAAACATAGGAATTGGAAAGCCTATGGTACTACTATTCATGCATTTGGTTCAAAGGAATGGAGCAGAGGAAAATGGTAGGATTTGTTCCTTTAGTGTCTCCTTGAAAGAAAGCCCGTAGGAATTTTAATATCCACTTGTCGTCCTTTTCAAATTCTTATTCATGAAGCACAAGACTAAGATATAGTAGCATAATAGCGTTATAACCGTACATTTTCTTGTGGTTTGACTTGATCTCACCATGTTATTGCATCCTGTGCTCTTCCAATTCTTGTGAACCAAACTCCCAAATTGGCAGAAATCCTATGTTTTTCAATTCTCTATTTTGCACATGCATTTCTATCATATTCCTGTGTATTTCCTATCCCTGCATTGTTAGAATCCTCAAATTCAAACAAGCCCTTACACAATTACTTCTGTTACAGATATGTGTCAAAGAAAACCTTGTGTGGTTTGTCCCGCTCCTGCTGCATTGTGTTCCACCCTAGCTCAGCTACTCCAACGACGGAAGGGTTCGCCACAGCAGGGATCCGCTCTCAAGACTATCTTTCGCCGCCTCAGATCTTCTTCCCCGCCGTCGGCAGCCACGACAACTGCATTACCATCATCAACTGAGCAGATGGCCTTGAGGACTACACGGGTCTACAAGAGAGGTCACACTCTTCCGTGTCTGCTTACGTTATGCATCGCTTAATATGATGACATGCTACTTTATCGTTCAACTATTAGACTCCGAGTTAGGTCCAAACTAATGCTGAAACTTGAGTTTGTAAATGGTTGCGGGGTACATATTGGGGCAGCAATCAGTACTATCTGTCTACTATCTGGTTAATGTCGGGTATCTACTATGAGTTTCATGTTGGGTGCAAACAAACATTAAAGGAGCCATTATCTGTATTTTTTAACTAAAGCTATTATCTGCCTGCTATCATTGGTTTTGGGTCTATCCACAGTTTGCTACCATCACTCTGAATTTGTGCATGCATTGCTTACATAATCTCACCATGTTTTATTCCTATGCATGTCAGTTATTGTACACAATGGAACTGAACATGTCGAGCAAACGAGATGAGCCTTGCGTGGCAATAAAATTTCATGCATACGTCACTCCATGGTGGGTGCAAAGGCAGCCCCCCTCCACCCATTTCGGATTGTAATCAAGAGGAAGATAACTATTCTGAGGGGGATTCAGAAGGAGAAGACCACTCCTACTTACCCCCTGAGGTCATCACTCTAACTTGGCATGCTAATGTTGGTAATATCATGCATATGGTGCCTTGCATTGCTTACTTTATACATCAAATATGTCGTCCGCTTTGTTTAGACATGCTTTGTGTGAATGCCATCTGTTTAGTTTCTTTATCGTATATGTGAATCATGAAATGCCATCTTGTTTAGATAGGCATCATATATGTGAATTTTGCAATGCCACCCTGGTTAGCCAGTCATCTTATATGTGAATTATATCATGCCATAATTTTTTTATTACGTATTAAATTTGTCAACAATTTAAGTACATTCAATTACTCTTCTTGTGCATCAGCCATTCGACATGATCATGGAAAAACTGGAGTGGAAACAAGGTCTTCAGAGAAGACAATGCTATCTGACGAAGTGCATGTCTTGCTGGTTACGGATAGCTCCCTAGAGGAGGATTTAGGGATAGATGACCAGTCCTATTTCCCCTGAGGTGCATGCTCTAACTTGGCAGGGTTATGTTGCTCATATCGTGAGTATGGTGTCTTGCATTGCTATGTCATTTGCTTAGTTTAGACATGTTCTGTGTGAATGCCACCTATTTGGTGTCTAATTACCATATATGTGAATTATGCAATGCCATCTTGTTGCAAGACATTGTATATGTGCATGATGCAATGCTATCTTGTTCCAAGGCATTATATATGTGAATTATGCAATGCCATGCTGTTTAGCCAAGCGGTATATATGTGAATTATATCATGTCGTCCTTTTTTGTATTTCTCATTGCATTTGTTGACAATGTTTATATATTCAACTGCTCTTCCTGTGCATCAGCCATTTGAATTGGTGTTGGAAAAATCTGGAGTGAAAACAAGGTCTTGAAGGCAGACAATGCTACCTGCTGAAGCAGATATCTTGCTGGTTACAGATAGCTCCTCGGAGGAGGACTCAGAGGAAGATGACCAGTCCTATTACCCCCCTGAGGTGTATGCTCAAACTTGGCAGGGTTATATTACTCATATCATACATATGTTGTATTGCAATGCTTAGTTTTTACATCATATACACAAATATTGAATGCCATCTCCTTAGTTGACACATCATATATGTGATTGCCCTCTGCTCACTTGCTTAGTATATAAATCATATATTTGAATTATATCATGCCATGATGTTTACATAGACAGCATGTATCTGAATTATGGCATGCCAACCCATTTTCTAAATACACAATATAGTTATATCATCTCATCTTGTTTACATAGTCATCAGTTTTTGAATTATGTCATTCTATCCGTGAATTATATCATGCCACCATGTTTCCATCGACAGCATATTTGTGAATTATGGCATGCCAACCACTTTAATAGACACATCGTACAGTTATATCATGTCATCTTGTTTACATAGTCATCATATTTTGAAGTATGTCATTCTATCATGTTTAGTTAGCCATCATACATGTGAAATTGTGTCATGCTATGTTTAATTAGCCATCATATATGTGAAATTATGTCATGCTATTCTTTTTGGTTAGACAACATAAATGTGAATTATTTCATGCCCTATTTTCTTCCCTACTATCCATTGCACCTATCTATCTTACAATGTCTGTACATTCAATTACTTCTCTTGTTTATCAGCCATTTGAATTGGAGGGGGTGATGGCAGTATTTGTGGGAGTAAAACACGGTCTTCAGAAAAGATTGTGCTACCTAACGATGAAGATAGAACCATGGTTGTACATGCCCAAGAACCAGCCCCACCACACATAACCAAGATTGTACCCCTACCCAGTTAGAAATAAAACCAGCTACACCCCTTCTAACCACAACCCCAGCAGATAGTAAGCCAGTTCCAGTTAACACATCAACGTCTCCACCACAGAGCACCCAAACATGAGCAGTTAGTAAGGCAACTGCAGTGCCCAAAGCACGAGGACCACCACTCCGAACCCCAAGTCAACACTTAAAGCAGAAGAGGAATTATTCTTAGGTCAGGTTCCGTAGCTATGGTTCATACTTGTCGGCGTTCTGGGAATCACTACAAGAAATATGTCAACTTGTGACCTTGACTATTGGTCACTGAAAGGTCATTGTTTTTCATTTGCGACCTTTTTGTGACCAAAAACAGAAGGTGAAAAGCGGGTAGTCGTAAACTGAAATTAATGACCTTCTCTGTGAGAAGGTCGTAGACGTTTACGACCAAAATAGAAGGTCGTTGAACCTATGATATTTTGTTTTGGTCACTGGCTGTCTTCCCAGGCCACGTCGAATCCGACATGGCAAGTTGACGTGGCAAAATTGTGACCAATTCAAAAGGTCACTGGCAAGATTCAGCCTCGTCCAATTCGCTGTCTATATGGGCCGAGCCCGAGAATTCAGCCCATTTACTGTTTTTCTATGAATTCTTGGTCAGCTTCATGGGGCAAGCCCAACATTGCAGCCTTTTTATTTTTGGGCCGTGGCCTTATTTCTTCATACTCGGTTTTCCTTTTTTGGGTCGTGGCCTTATTTCTTAATACTCAGTTTTCCTTTTTTAAAGGGGTCCACTAGTCAGATGGGTCCCAGCATGTTAACTAGCAGTAACCTTCACAAGACAGCCTCAAACAAACAGCAGCAAGTGTATGTATTAGTTTAACTCATGTTAACTAATAGTAAGCTTCACAAGAGATAATCCATTCCAACGACAACCTCAAACGAACCATCAAGTCAACTCATCATACATCACATTTACAACTAACAGCAGCAATACATCATACATCACAAAGAATGATTCACAGAAACCGTCAAACTAAACTAGAGGCGCATCATAAGCTCACAAGCGTGGCTGCTGCAGCAATTTGTTTTGCCAGTAAAGACAGCAACTTTCTTCCTCAACCAGACAGCAGCTCAGCTCACATCCTCTACCTCCTAACAGGAGGATCACCACCACATGCACCAGCATCCTGCATGAATGTTTTGGCAAGTCCAAGTGTTAGTGACTATACATACGGCTATATCTGTATATTAACAAATAACAACAACAGAGCAGGTGTACATAAAAGACATGGACTGGAAGACAATCTAACTGCTAGTACTATCTACTTCCAGTTCAAATTAAGCAGATTTCTATGATAGGTCGATCTAAGTGTAGCACATTCATACATATACTTAAGTTGTTAAACAGAAAAATAAATCATGGACTCGAGCACATTCATACATATACTTAAGTTGTTAAACAAAATCGCAGAATGCCATCACGTAATCCAAAAAAATTGAACACATATATGCATGCTTGTCAAAGTTTAATTCCAGAGAATTAAAGTGCTTCCGATAGTAACCAAATTTTTTTAATACTCAGCCATCCAGTACCACACAGGAAGTAAATCCTAAAATAAAAATGCACTTCTGAACAGAGCGACACACTACAAGAACTTACCAACAGGGTTGAACAATGGATGACATACAATACAAGAAAAAGAGCAGGAGAATGGATTCTGATAGAATGTTGCATCTTCCAAATGAAGACGATTTGCTTTTGGAGCTAGCTAGCACTTGGAAGAATCTGGAATCAGCCGAGATTAAGAATCTGTAATGCAAAAACCATAACCATTGAAGATCTACAGAATCTATGAAGTGAGTTCACTCTCTTTCTAGATATTTTGACAGTTTTGAGTCAACACACATATTAAAGTAAGCGACCATATCATTTATATATGCTGGCCCAAACACTACCCTTGAGTAACATCTCAATTAAGCACAAGTAACAAAGTAGAGGAGATGGATCAATCATAGCAAGGGTTTAGGATAATGCCCTCAAACTTGTATGTGTCAAGTATTTAGAAACAAAACAGTGTCACATTTATGGAAATAGAGGGACTAAAAAGATATATGAGCATAAGGTCTTCAATAAGTAGACTCAAAAGGCAAATGACATCACAGAGAAGATAAAAGCACAAGATGACTGCAGTGACTAGGCTAAAAGTTAATACAATTAACACAAGTTAATACAAGCCTGATGTACTACTCAGGCTAAGAAGAAGCAGGTACAGTAGTAGTTTTAGCACTAGTACATGTGTTAAAATGGAAGCATCGCTACTGCGTTATATTAATAAATAACCCAAGTGTTGCAAGAGCCAACAAAATTAAAAAAAATCTCGGAAGCATGCTTGGAACCCACACGTTACATATCTATGCATATATCCCCATACAACTACAGAACTAATACAACAACTGGGCCTATAAATTTTTTGCTCCCAGCCAGCATCATGAATTTTCTCAGCTAGTACTAACTACCAAGCTGGTCACTGCCTTAGCCATACTACAGTAAGATGTCCTTATATACTACTCCATACAGTACTGGAGTAGAAAATAAAGAGCAGTTTTCAGCTAACAGTACGCCACGGCGCAGCCAAATAAACAGCGGCAACATACCAAAATTCACAACTAGAGGAAGAGAAAGGGGCACATGGGAGGGAGGGAGGGCGGACGGGGATGGGGGGATTACCCAACCCTGGATCTCCTCCTGGACGATGTAATAGGGGTCCTGCGCGGAGCTCATGGCGAACGCCGGAGGTTGGTGAGGTCGGTGAGAGGCAACTGCTGCCTCCGAGGATGCAGCCGCAACAGCAGCATCTCGTCTCCTCCTCCAGCTCCGACTCCAGTGATTGCTGTGGTCCGGCCAGCTCGACGAAGCGACGCGCATCCAAGCACGCGTGCGCGCGCCGACGAGCAAGCTAGGTGTAGTGCTTCGTCGATGCCACATCCAGTAGTGGTTCAGCGAGATGTCATGGACCTGCAAAACCAATTAAAGAGAGCAAATAATAAGGTAACATCGCCAATAAATTGCAACTTTTGAAAGCAACTATAGTTATTCAGAACACATGGTTGCTGCAACTTTAAGCCAAGCAGTACACATTCATGTCAAATATACATGTGTAAGATACTAGAAGCATTGCATTGCATATCTATGTGTACTGCTATAATTTTACGCCAAGCAGTGGACTAGTACATCAATCACACAATCTGGGTATGCTACTATACTTGGCACTTTCTATTTATTATACCACTAATGAGGTTACGAAATTGTTTAAATCAGTCACTTGTTATTCCTAAATTACTATTAGAACAATAAGTTGCTTGAAAGTTTTACCGAAAGCTTCACAATGCCATTTGGTGTAACTTGTTTCTGTTAACAAGAATTCCAATATGAAATATAACTTCAATGTCCGTTGATTTTGTCACTGAATTGTGAAACACAACAATCATTTAGGTAATTGCAAAGAATCAATGAATCAAGAAATAAAATACTCAACTTTACTACAAGTGCCATGTGCTACTATAGTTTAGTTGAGTTTTAAGACTAGAACATGTTATTGTAACCTTTGCAACTGAAGAAGACATAGAATAACTAGGTGGATTGGCATGAATTAACAAGCTAAAGGGTCAGTGTCTAATGTCAAAATCTACATCTCAAGAGGATCTTGTGTGGATCAAGCCAAAGTGTTAAAGCTACCTTTTACATCAGTGTCATGTGTTATATTCAAACTGTGCTGCAGCTTAGTTGAGTTGCAAGTAGGACTACAGTGAAGATGCTATTCTACTTCTATGACTGAACAAAAAGACACCATATGTACATCATCTGTGCTAAACATTAGTATACAGCGCTGACGCTACTATACAACCACGAATTAAATCACTGGACACGGAGACCAAAGTGGCGCTAGAGTGGACTAAGCAGCCAAACTGGGACAGATTGGATGATTTTACCGTCGGGTAATCTAAGCAGCTGGAACCGACGTCCTCCCCCTCTGCACGCTATCCTCTCTTCACTGTCTCAACCGAACCATCGTCTTCCTTGACACACACAGCACCTTGGATTACCATGGTGATGGCCTGCAAAACCCCCCTGCATGGATCAAATCATATCTAATCAAGAAGAAGCAAAGGAGGGGAGGGGAGGGGAGGAGGGACGAGCAATTGGTGCATCAACACAACATGTTACCTAGAGTATATGTATTGCTGGCTCTTATCAGTCCACAACCGAGTGAATTTTCAGCCATACTAGAACTATCACTCCATCCATTATTTAAACTACCAAAACGTCTTTATATTGAGAAACATAGGTACTAGTTGCATATATAGACTAGTAGCAGTACTATGTGTGACAATTTTAACAAGTCAATAATTTTACTGTAGACAAGTTGCATATATAGACTAGTAGTAGTACTGTAATCTAACAGTGGCTAAAGCATACAAGAAACATATTGCAGTGTACTCTAGCCCAAACAGATTCCCACCCATGCCTTGTTTCAGATTAGACACTTTCTTACAATTGAATTCTAGATACAATTGGTTTAAGATCCATGTGTACTAATTAAGAAGCAGGCGACAAGTAGCAATTGCATGTGACGGCAGGCAGAGAGGAAATCGTTTGGAAGAAGAGGAGCAGTGGAGCACTGACTAATCCATTGGAGGCCCTGGTCTTATCCTTGTAGAAGACCCCGAATCCTGACGGTTAAAATCCATCCAAGCCGTGCAGAGCAGAAAATCTAAGAGAGGGACCTCATGGTGCACAAACATATTAGGATCCCCATCCTCCAATTCTTCCACTCTGCTAACCTGTCATAGATAAAAAGGCCACTGGTCACACCTTCATGCATTCCAACCGAAAACAGAAGCTATATGGAGCTAGCAATGTCCAGCAAAGAGAGACACGAAGTAATATATGGAGACTAATGTGAACTAAATATATTCTGTATGAATGCATTTATCAACCTTGCACAGTTACTCAATACAACCAGCATTAAGCCCAAACCATGGCATCATTTTTATAGGATGTAATAAGAAAATGTTAGTCAACACTTGCCTGGAGAGAATTGAATTCATCCTTGTTATGAGCGCAAACAATCACTATATCAGTAGATTTGATAGTCATGTCCTTCATCTCCTCATCGTGTTCCTCGCCATCATCCTAATAAAGCAGAAAACAGGGCTCATTATCCTCAGACACAATAGCGAATACCCTGAACAAACAACATAGTTCTATCATAGCAAGAGAAAGCATGCTTGCTTCGTCATCGTTCGTGATGATATATGGGTCCTCTTTGTTGCTTTTGTAGTACAAGTCCCCCAGCCTGGTGCTGAAAAGCTCGAGCCCTGACCACAACACACAAGTTATAGCTCAAGGATCAGTCGGTCACACAGGACCTGCAGGGGAGAGCCATGGGAGCACGAGCGCCTACCATCCTCCTCGTCATTGTAGGTGTCCATGTTGAGCTCCATGAGCCCGTCGGAAACGTCGCCGACGGCGCCCGAGCCCGAGCTGCTCTTGGTCCCGAGCGCCTTGGCGGCGGCCTTGGCCTGGGCGACCTTGTCGACCTCCTCATCCTCGGTGTTGTCGACCTCCATCACGGCGTCGTCATCCTTGTCCTCGTCCACGTCGTCGGCGTTGCTCCCGGCCCTGCAAGCAAGCACCACACTTTCATCTACTAGAACGCAGCGGTGCAGCGAGGAAGAGGGGAAGAGGGAGGCGGAGCAGGGAGCTGGGTCGAGGGAGGAGGAGGGAGGTGGCGGCGGAAATCTAGAATGGGAGGGGAGCAGGGAGCTGGGGCAAGGAGGGAGGGAGGAGGATTGGATATGGCATTGGGAGAGGGGTTCCGGTTGATGGATGGATCGATGGATGTGGGATCTTGCCGGAGGGGAAGGAGGGAGGAGCAGAGCACGACGATCTGGATCTGCGAGGGGAGGGGCGGGTGGCGGCGAGGGGAGGGGAGGTGGGAGGGATCTGCGAGTGCTAGGGTTCGCTAGGGTGTGCGGGGGACGAGGAGTGGTATGCTCGCAGTGGGTGGGTGTGGGTGGGTAAGAGGATGAGGGGGTGTGGGCCATTGGATCTCGGAGTATCTGACGGTATCTAATGCTTGATCCACGTGACATTCCCATACACTAATCAGAATGAAGTACGGGCTTTGATAACGTTATGACCATCTAAATTGGTCGTAATCGATTAACAATAGGCGGCTACTACCAGTCACATACAGTGCTGCAGCTTCGTTAAGTTTTTTTGTGAAGGACCTACCATATATTTGTTGCAAAATTGGACCAAACATTTTTATAAAATACTAGGCCAGATTTAATGCACAATTGACAAAATGGTTGGGTGTCCAAAGCTTTTATCCACCTCTAGTGAAAAAGACAAATTTCCGCCGATCCAGCTGGAAACGGGTCAAATTTGAACTGCAGCTGCCTTGTAGTTTGCTCTTTACTTTTTCCAAAAATCATTTCTAGGTACATAAGTATCTATTTAATCATAGAAACACCAAAAGTTTTCCAAGATCCAACCACTAGCTAGGAACAGTCATGCCCGCTGTTTTGACCGCATTTTGAACCGGGCATAAAAAATTCAAAAAAATTAAAAAGATTGTAAAACCTTCGCATTGTGTCATTATATATGACCAAGTTATCATAAAAATAATAAACTTGTAATTTGGAAATTATTTTAAAAAAGTGTTCTCAGAAATGAGCTATCATGTGTGAAGATTCATGGCTTTCAAGCCATTTGATCAATCTTATGGCCACATTCATGGCATAGTTTGTTCAAATGATCTCATATCGTGCACAAGGGGGCATCTTGGAATGGCAAACAATGTTTCCTAACGAAGTTTTCATTTTCTTTGGAAAAAAATTCATTTTCCATTTTTTTGAGTGCCCGAAATGAGTTTTTTTGTGAAGGACCTACCATATATTTGTTGCAAAATTGGTCCAAATCATTTTTATAAAATACTAGGCCATATTTAATGCACAATTGAGAAAATGGTTGGGTGTCCAAAGCTTTTATCCACCTCTGATGAAAAAGACAAATTTCTGCCAATTCAGCTGGAAACGGGTCAAATTTGAACTGAAGCTACCTTGTAGTTTGCTCTTTATTTTTTACAAAAATCATTTCTAGGTACATAAGTATCTATTTAATCATAGAAACACAAAAAGTTTTCCAAGAGTCAACCGCTAGCTAGGAACGATCATGCTCGCCGTTTTGACCGCATTTTGAACCGGGCATCAAAAATTCAAAAAAATCAAAAAAAAGAAAAGCTTCGCATTGTGTCATTACATGTGACCAAGTTACCAGTTAAAATTATAAACTTGTAATACGGCAATTATTTTAAAAAAGTGTTCTCAGAAACGAGCTATCAAGTGTGAAGATGCATGGCTTTCAACCCAAATGCTCAATCTTATGGCCACATTCATGGCATATTTTGTTCAAATGATCTCATATCGTGCACAAGGGGGCATCTTGGAATGGCAAACAATGTTGCCTAACGAAGCTTTCATTTTCTTTGGACAAAAAATTCATTTTCCATTTTTTCGAGTGCCCAAAATGAGTTTTTTGTGAAGGACCTACCATATATTTGTTGCAAAATTTGTCCAAATCATTTTTATAAAATACTAGGCCATATTTAATGCACAATGGAAAAAATGGTTGGGTGTCCAAAGCTTTTATCCACCTCTGGTGAAAAAGACAAATTTCTGTCGTCAGTTGGAAATGGGTCAAATTTGAACTGAAGCTACCTTGTAGTTTGCTCTTTATTTTTTTCCAAAAATCATTTCTAGGTACATAAGTATCTATTTAATCATAGAAACACAAAAAGTTTTCCAAGATTCAACCACTAGCTAGGAACGGTCATGCCCGCCGTTTTGACCGCATTTTGAACCGGGCATAAAAAATTCAAAAAAAATAAAAAAATAGAAAAGCTTCGCATTGTGTCATTACATGTGACCAAGTTACCAGTTAAAATTATAAACTTGTAATACGGCAATTATTTTAAAAAAGTGTTCTCAGAAACGAGCTACCAAGTGTGAAGATGCATGGCTTTCAACCCAAATGCTCAATCTTATGGCCACATTCATGGCATATTTTGTTCAAATGATCTCATATCATGCACAAGGGGGCATCTTGGAATGGCAAACAATGTTGCCTAAGGAAGTTTTCATTTTCTTTGGACGAAAAATTCATTTTCCATTTTTTCTAGTGGCTGAAATGAGTTTTTTTGTGAAGGACCTACCATATATTTGTTGCAAATTAGACCAAATAATTTTTCTAAACTACCAGGACATATTTAATGCACAATTGACAAAATGGTTGGGTGTAAAAAGCTTTTATCCACCTCTTGTGAAAAAGACAAATTTCCACCGATTCAGCTGGAAACGCGTCAAATTTGAACTGTAGCTGCCTCATAGTTTGCTCTTTATTTTTTCCAAAAATCATTTCTAGGTACTTAAGTATCTATTTAAATAGAGAAACACCAAAAAAATTCCAAGATTCAACCACTAGCTAGGAACGGTCATTCCCGCCGTTTTGACCGCATTTTGAAACGGGCATAAAAATTTAAAAAAAATTCAAAAAATTGGAAAACCTTCGCATTGCGTTATTATATGTGACCAAGTTACCATGAAAAATTATAAACTTGTAATACAGCAACTATTTTAAAAAGTGTTCTCGGAAACGAGCTATCAAGTGTGAAGATTCATGGCATTCAAGCCAAATGATCAATCTTATGGCCACATTCATGACATAAATTGTTCAAATGATCTCATATTGTGCACAAGGGTGCATATTGGAATGACAAACAATGTTGCCTAAGGAAGTTTTCATTTTCTTTGGACGAAAAAATTCATTTTCCATTTTTCGAGTGCCCAAAATTAGTTTTTTTGTGAAGGACCTACCAAATATTTGTTGCAAAATTGTACCAAATAAATTTTCTAAAATACTAGGACATATTTAATGCACAATTGACCAAATGTTTGGGTTTCAAAAGCTTTTATCCTCCTCTCGTGAAAAAGACAAATTTCGGCCGATTCAGTTGGAAGCGGGTCAAATTTGAACTGCAGCTGCCTAATAGTTTGCTCTTATTTTTTTTCAAAAATCATTTATAGGTACATAAGTATCTATTTAATCATAGAAACACAAAAAAAATCCAATATTCAACCACTAGCTAGGAACGGTCAAGCCCGCCGTTTTGACCCCATTTGGAACGGGCATAATTTTTTTAAAAAAATCAAAAAATTGGAAAACGTTCACATTGTGTCATTATATGTGATCAAGTTTCCAGGAAAATTAATAAACTTGCAATACAGAAATTATTTTAAAAAAGTGTTCTCAGAAATGAGCTATCATGCGTGAAGATTCATGGCTTTCAAGCCAAATGATCAATCTTATGGCCACATTCATGGCATAGTTTGTTCAAATGATCTCATATTGTGCACAAGGGTGCATCTTGGAATTCCAAACAATGTTGCCTAAGGGATTTTTCATTTTCTTTTCACGGAAAATACATTTTCCATTTTCTGAGTGCCCGAAATGAGTTTTTTGTGTGAAGGACCTACCATATATTTGTTGCAAATTTGGACCTAATCAATTTTATAAAATACTAGGCCATATTTAATGCACAATTGACAAAATGGTTGGGTTTCAAAATTTTTGATCCACCTCTGGTGAAAAAGACAAATTCCCGTCGATTCAGCTAGAAGCGGGTCAAATTTGAACTACAGGTGCCTCATAGTTTGCTCTTTATTTTTTTCCAAATATCATTTCTAGGTAAATAAGTATCTATTTAATCAGAAATACATGGTTTGATGGTGAGACATCGAGGTTTGGCGGTGGCCGAGGGCCCCAACTCTAGAGCGCATAAGCTCGCATGCCCGCCGCGTGGTCACCGCGTGACCGTGGCGTTGCCATGCGTTCTGGGCGGCCTAGGCATGTCAAGTGGGTTGGGCACTCCCCAGGTAGGTGCTAGGAAGAAAATTATAACATAAGATTCTCACGAGGAGACCGAACTATGCTCAAACATGAATTAGCAGCCAAGTGTTTGATTAACGGTATGGGAAATGCACATGGCCAATGGGCGTGAGTTTTGGTTGAGGATGATCATATACTAAGAAGAATGTCTTCACAAATTTTTAGGGAAATCAAGAATATATAAATAACACTTCCTTCACAAAGTGCTGCTCTGAACAAAATAGGAAAATGAATATTGTTGAGTTATGTTTGAACTAGGCAAGGAAGGTTTTTGACATACTTGATGAAGATATGATCCAAACAATTTATGAGAATTTTTCGCGAATTTTTGGAATAACAGAAATATAGGTTGCTTCACAACCTAGGGCAAAAATTGACACGTGGACATGACACATAGGCAAAACTGATGAGATGGCGCCTAGTCATCACAACCCACCACAATCTACAAGGCTATGACCATCTATATTGGTCGTTATGTGGCACCTCGGCTCAGAGCGACCGGTTTACCCTGCATTACCAGCCCAGAGACCTTGTCTTCTGGCAACACACAACAACATGGTACAGAAAACAACCACAATATTATGATATTTATCCAATTTAATCAACAATGCAACTATATATCCAACATGCTGTGACAATGCTCAACAGGTACTCATTCTCTCGACTTGCTTACCAGGTGTGACCAACAAACATAATATTACCAAAACATACTCGTGATCCTTATGGCGATCACAACCCGACCATTTCATGGCCCGTGATCCTTACGGCGATCTCAAACCGACCAACTCGTGGCCCGTGATCCTTACGGCGATCACAACCCGACAACTCATGTCCAACTCAACACGATGACCTCACTGCCATCCTTAGTGCAATTTAGTGTGCATATTTATTAAGTGTTGACCCATGGTGTACCTTACTTTCGAGCGTGTCCGTATTCGTGCACTCGGCTATCGATAGATTAAAAACACTCTGCAGAGGTTAGTACACTGTACCCACACTACGGAACCCATGGCCTCACTCTCCCATTCGGGTGGACCAACAACGTTCCGACGAAACCATTTGACTGTCATGACACTCTCCCGGCCCCTCCGACTCAGACCCCACCGGGCTAGTCCTGGGTGGCCCCATTTCTACCTTCAGACACCTCGACCACCGTCGTGGCCACGATCCACACTGGGATCCGGTACCAAACACGGGCTCACAAGGTTATGCTTGCCTACCGGGCCAGGGTACAGCACGCCCATAACCTTCCCTAAATTGAGGTACCGACCAGAGGCACGACAATGAAATGCATTAAGGCCGTCCCATACCGGCAAATGTGGTTGCACTGGGAAAGACTCGTTTCAGCGGCACCACGACCCGGTCAACAACATGTTCAAGTTGAATTATTAATCAGGTTCAACTTTAATGTGAAAAGAAAATAACCGGTGTCATACTGCCATACAATGCATCACTTAACATATGCATCACATAACCGTGCAAACACTGCACCAACTATGTCGGTGTACTAGAGTAGGGGTACCCTAGTATCCCGAACTCGTGCACGGGCAGTCGCAGCACCCCGCGGCAAGGCTTGCCAGGCGACCGCCAAGATCCTCCATGTCTCCTTAGGAGACAAGACCCCGGCAAGAGGAGCTTGCAGGGAAGCCATTCAAGAACAAAGTATTCAAGCCAAGAAGACAAGGCCCCGGCAAGAGGAGCTTGCCGGGAAGGCCGGCCAAGGCGTCTCAAGAAAGCTTGCCGCGACGCGCCATGCGTCCCGGCAAGGCTCGGTGAACGACAAGCACCCGGGCCCGACAAGACAACGACCGCGGCAAAGCACTTGCCGCGACAAGCGGCCACTCCGCACCCACGCTCCAGCACATCCACCAATGTGTCGCACTGGGGCCCTTCCAGGCGCGCGTGGCGAGAGGCTGTGCAGCCATGGGTGCACGGTGGCAAGCGGCGCTGACAAGAAGGCCATCATGGCGATCGGTGGCGTCCCTGACGGTCTCTTTCTGCACTATTTGGGCGACACAGACGGGCATTTAATGCCTTTGTCCCCTGCCGTCAGAGTTAGGTGTGATACACTGTATCTACAGTATAGGTAGTTGTACCTACCGCATCTCTTTTTCCATTTTTGCCCTTTGTCTGCGTTGCCACCTGTCGGTGACCCCTTGAGCATATAAAAGGAGTCCCATGCGCAACGTAGAGGGTGTTCGACCCATTCGAAGCTAGGAAGACTCTCACGCTCGGTTTGGTAGCGCTGATCGCTCTTGAGCAAGAACTCAATATACACATAGATGCAGCAGTAGGAGTATTATCTCTCCGAAGAGCTCCGAAGCTGGGTAAACTGCTCGTGTGCATCGCCTCGATCTGCTCTTCGTGCGACCTCCGCCTCCCGCCGAACCGAAAGGGGCTCGGTCCGCCGGTCCCATAGGTGTTCGTGGATCAGTTTCCCCGACATCTTTGGCACGCCAGGTAGGGGACCAACAGCGTCATGGTATTCGCAGTACCATGCGCTCATTGGGCCAAGATCAAGCTGGTGGATCTCGGGGTGACCAAGACCAGCATGCACGCCAACATGCTGGCCCGAGCGAGGTACGGTCGCCTGGACGGGATACTGCTCCTTCTAACATAGTTAGAAGTCCGAGCATGTCCCGCTCCTCGCACCGTTCGCCTCTGCCGCCCACCACTCCAGCAGAAGCTTTGGCGCGAGCTCAACTGCTCCTGGATTACCCTCCGACGGCGGACAAGACCGACGAATGGAGGGCCACTATTCAGAGTCTCATCGGCTTCGCCAACGGCGACACTGTGCGGCAACCAAGTACATCGTTGCCGCGGCAGGACCGCCAGGCGCGAGACGATGGCGACAAGACAGATGGGGGTGGAACCACTATGCACTCTCCACCCCGAAGGCCAAGATCGCCGACTCGTCGGGTCCACCTCGACAGCGACTCCATCGCGTCATCAGATCCACAAGCTCGTCGCGATCAGCGCCAAGTTCTTCACGAACGACAACAAGAGGACGCTCGTACTCGCATCAAGCGCCAAAGAGAAGCGCGGCGTCAATCAGACCAGCGCGCTGGGCCCACTGTCGACATGCATGCGCCAGCGGAACCAGGCGACTTGCCGTACGCGGTAGGCTGCCCTGCGTTCACTCGTGAGCTGCGGCAAGTCCAGTGGCCCAGCAAGAAGAATTTCAAACCAAACGTACCAGAGAAGTACGACGGCAAGTCGCATCCGTCGGAGTTCCTCAGCATCTACACCATTGCGGTGCAGGCTGCCGGGGGACGAGACGACAAGATCCTTGCCAACTACTTCCCGCTGGTGCTCAAGCCCAATGTCAGATCCTGGCTCATGCACTTGCCGGACAACTCCATCTCCTCTTGGGCAGATCTATGCCATCAGTTTGTCGGTGCCTTTACAGGCGGCCACAAGCCTCATGGCCAAGAAAGCGACCTTCATCTGCTCGCCCAGAAGGAAGGAGAGCCCCTGCGCAAGTATATTCAGAGATTCAGCCGTGTACAACACAACATCCCAGACGTCCACCCTGCCGCGGTCATCAGCGCGTACCATCAGAACGTGCGAAACCGCATGATGCAAGAGGAGATGGCAATGTGTAAGATCAGAGACGTCAGTGAGCTGTATGCCTTGGCCGACAAGTGTGCACGTGCTGAGGAAGGGAGGAAACTCCCCGGAGAAAATACAGGAGCAGGAGGATCTGATAGTGAAGACGCTGCCCAGGCAAAGAAAGGCCGGCGGCGGAACAACAGGAAGAAAAAGGGCAAAGTTGTGCTAGTTGTTGAGCAGTCCGGCAACGGAGGTGGCGCCAAGAAAGCTAAAACTGGAAGCTCCGGCAAGGAGATCCAGGCTGTGGAGGCCGCCGACAAGCAGGACGGCTCCGGCAAGCAGTACTGCAAGATATACCGCACCAAGGGCCATGACCTCCAGAGCTGCAAGAAAGTCGAGCAGCTTGTCGAGCAGCAAAAGGCTGAGTATGAGCGACGCGATAAGGAGAAGGCCCAGGAAGGTGCTGGAGGAGCCAGCAAGAAACGTCCCGGCCGAGGACGACGCCGCGGCAAGGCCAAGCAGCGGCAAGGAGACAGACCTCCCCGCGGCCGCGACAAGGACGATGATGACGACGACGATGAAGACATGGATGATGACGAGGCCGATGAGCAGGAGTTTCAGAAAGCCACAGAGGTCCTGTG
Source organism: Triticum aestivum (assembly GCF_018294505.1). Taxonomy (NCBI): domain Eukaryota; kingdom Viridiplantae; phylum Streptophyta; class Magnoliopsida; order Poales; family Poaceae; genus Triticum; species Triticum aestivum. The sequence continues at coordinate 418,136,081 of NC_057810.1, forward strand.
CGTTGACGGAGGTGCTTCTCTGCATACTTCACACCGCCAGCTCAAGCAGTGGATGCGGGAAGTTAATACAGCAGAACCATCCGTAGAGTCACGCAAGCCTCTGAAATGGTCCAGCACGCCTATCATCTTTGATATTGAGGACCACCCTGATCGCATAACTGCGGTCGGGTGCTTGCCATTGTTGGTTTCACTAACTATCCGCAACCTTAAGGTCACAAAGATGCTAGTTGACGGCGGGGCCGGCTTGAACCTGATCTCCTCCGCGGTACTCCAGAAACTCCAGATCCCTGACAGCGAGCTCGAAGAGACCGTCACATTCCAAGGAATCAACACGGGAAGGAGCAAGCCGAAGGGAAAGATCACGTTGCCGGTCACATTTGGCAGCGAGTTGAACTTCAAAACTGAGAGGGTTACTTTTGACGTTGCTGACTTTCCATTGCCCTACAATGGGATAGTCGGTCGTCCAGCGCTCGCCAAGTTCATGGCAGCCTCTCACTATGCATACAACATGCTTAAGATGCCAGGCCCAATAAGTGTCATCTATGTCCTTGGCGACAAGAAGGATGCTCTTATCTATGCCGACAAGATCTACCGGGAAGCAGTAGCCGCAACAGATCGCAAGTCACTTGCCGCTGAAGCTCCCGGGGGGAAGAAGAAGACCAAGTCCGGCAAGAGCTCTGACGCCCACTCTGGCAAGCGCACCTCTCCGGAGTGCTGCGCTACCGTCGAGGACGCACCATCGAGCTCCACCGGCAAGTGTAAGAAGACGATGGCAGCTCCACCAGAGACCAAGAAGGTGTCTGCCAAGGAGGACGGCACTGGTGGTACCTTCACCATCAGTGCCACTCTTGACCCTAAATAGGAAAGCGCGCTCGTTGCTTTCCTGCGGGCGAACGTCGACGTGTTTGCATGGCAACCATCTGACATCCCTGGTGTTCCCAGGAAAGTAATTGAGCACCATCTTGCCGTCTGTCCTCATGCACGGCCCGTCAAGCAGAAAGTCAGGAAACAAGCAGTGGAGCGCCAAGAGTTCATTGCAGAAGAAATCAAGAAGTTGGAAGCAGCAGGCCTTGTCAGAGGAGTGCTCCATCCCACGTGGTTGGCCAATCCTGTAGTCGTGCGCAAGGCCAACGGAAAATGGAGGCTTTGTATAGACTTTACCGATGTCAATAAAGCTTGTCCCAAGGACCCATTTCCCTTGCCGCGCATAGACCAGATTGTTGACTCCACAGCCGGATGTGATTTGCTTTCATTTCTTGATGCATACTCAGGATACCATCAGATCTTCATGGCAGAAGAGGATGAGGAGAAAACCGCATTCATCACCCCATGTGGCACATACTGTTTTGTACGGATGCCTTTTGGTTTAAAGAATGTTGGTTCCACATTTGCAAGAGTAGTCCATGTCGCTTTTGAGCCGCAGATACACAGAAATGTGGAAGCCTACATGGATGACATAGTGGTCAAGAGCAAGAACAAGGCTACTCTGATTCAAGATTTAGATGAAACCTTTGCAAATCTGCGCAAGATCAACCTCAAGCTTAACCCCGAGAAGTGCGTGTTTGGAGTCCCTTCCGGCAAGCCTCTCGGGTTCTTTGTGTCTTAGCGGGGAATTGAAGCCAATCCCGACAAGATCAAGGCCATCGAGCAGATTGAAGCACCAAAGCGCGTCAAGGATGTACGAAGGCTTGCCGGTTGCATGGCTGCTCTCAGCAGGTTCATCTCTAGGTCTGCTGAGCGCGCCTTGCCATTTTTCAAAATATTGAAAAAGGCAGGTCCAATGAAATGGACTCCGGAAGCGGAGGCTGCGCTGCAGGACTTGAAGAGGTACCTGTCCTCCACTCCAATACTTGTCGCACCTAAGCCACAAGAGAAGTTGCTGCTGTATCTAGCGGCAACCAATCAAGTGGTTAGTGCTGCGTTAGTGGCGGAGAGGGAGGCGGATGATGAGCCAGCAACCACGGCAGATGCATCCAGCTACAAGCAGGGGGCTTCGCCGACAAGCTCTGGTCCCGACAAGGGTGGATCTGCGCAGGTGCACGAGGAGGTGCAGAAGAAAATGGTGCAGCGCCCAGTTTACTTTGTCAGTTCCCTTCTGCAGGGGGCTAGGTCAAGGTACTCTGGTGTGCAAAAGTTACTTTTTGGCCTTCTCATGGCCTCGAGAAAGTTGCGCCATTACTTTCAGGCACATGAGATCACAGTTGTCACTCGTTTTCTGCTGAAGAGGATACTGCAGAATCCATAAGCAACAGGCAGGATCGTCGAGTGGGCACTGGAACTGTCAAGCTTTGGACTCAAGTTTGAGAGCACTTCAACTATCCAAACCAGAGCATTAGCAGAGTTCATAGCAGAGTGGACGCCAACACCAGATGAAGAAATTCCAGAAACGAGCATCCCCGTCAAGGAGGCAAGCAAAGAGTGGCTGATGTACTTTGATGGTGCCTTCTCGCTACAAGGCGCCGGTGCTGGCGTGCTGCTTGTCGCACCCACTGGAGAGCACCTCAAGTACGTAGTCCAGATGCACTTCCCCAAGGAGCAAGCAACAAACAATACTGCAGAGTATGAAGGTTTGCTTGCCGGTCTCAGGATCGCAGCAGACCTTGGGATCAAGAAGCTCATTGTTAGGGGTGACTCACAGCTTGTCGTCCGCCAAGTGAACAAGAATTATCAGAGTCCGTTGATGGAAGCTTACGTTGATGAAGTGAGAAAGCTAGAAGAGCACTTTGACGGCCTGCAGATGGAACATGTTCCAAGAGCTCAGAACGACATTGCTGATGGCCTGTCAAAGTGCATCGCACTAAAGTTACCTGTGGAACCAGGGATCTTTGTGCTCAAGCTGACTCAACCATCCATGACACCATCAACTGGACAGAGCAAGAAGAGGAAGTTGATTTCTGGTGACTACTTTCCGGCAGAGCTCCCCGAAGCCGCCGCCAAGAAGGTCCCCAAGATCAACGCCAAGAGTGCTGAGGAGCAGTCCGCTCCGGCGAGCCCTAGGGTTTGTTCCGTTGAAGCAGATGCTCCCGACAACTTTTGCTCCGGCAAGCTTGCCGGGGAACATCAAGCTCCGGCTGGGCCGCCCGCCCTTGCCATGGAAGCGGATGTTCCCAAAGCAGCAGATGTGCCTATAGTCCTTGTTGTCGAGCCGCAAGCTCCAGCATGGGCACAACAGTTTATTCGTTTCCTTCAGACAGGAGAACTTCCCGAAGAGCAAGAAGAAGCGAAAAGAGTAGCCCGGCAATCAAGTATGTACAAGTTTGTCGACAACACACTGTACAGAATAAGACTCAACAGTGTGAAATTGAAGTGTATTCGCCGGGAAGATGGACAACAGCTGTTGGCAGAGATACATGGAGGCATATGTGGTCACCACATTGGCGCAAGAGCACTTGCCGGCAAAGCATTCCGGCAAGGTTTCTTTTGGCCGACAGCCCTCCAGGATGCAACTGCACAAGTAACCAAGTGTGAAGCGTGCCAGTTCCATTCCAAGCAGATACACCAGCCAGCTCAAGCTCTCCAGACGATCCCTTTATCCTGGCCATTTTCGCTCTGGGGGCTCGACATCCTCGGCCCCTTCCCCCGAGCTGTCGGGGGCTTTGAGTACTTGTACGTTGCAATCGACACGTTCACAAAGTGGCCGGAAGTGGAACCGGTGAGGAAGGTGACAGCACAGTCAGCAGTCAAGTTCTTCAGGTCAATTGTTTGCCGTTTCGGGATCCCTAACAGGATCATCACCGACAACGGCACGCAATTCACGAGCCGCACCTTCATGCAGTACGTCCAAGATCTTGGCGCCAAGGTCTGCTTCGCTTCTGTTGCTCATCCGAGAAGCAACGGTCAAGCGGAGAGGGCAAATGCTGAAGTGCTGCGAGGACTCAAGACCAGAACTTTCGACAGGCTGCGCAAGTGCGGAAGGAACTGGATCGAGGAGCTGCCGGTGGTTCTTTGGTCGATCAGGACGACGCCAAATCGAGCCACTGGCCAGACACCTTTCGCTCTAGTCTATGGAGCAGAGGCAGTTCTCCCCACGGAACTCGTATACGGGTCACCTCGAGTGCTCGCTTATGATGAGATTGAGCAAGAGCAGCTGCGACAAGATGACGCGCTGCTCCTTGAGGAAGACCGTCTTCAGGACGCTGTACAAGCTACTTGATATCAGCAAGCTTTGCGCCGCTACCATAGCCGCAAAGTTAATGCCAGAAGTTTCGAGGAAGGCGACCTTGTTCTTCGGCGCGTTCAGTCCGCCAAGAATTCCAACAAGTTGACGCCGAAGTGGGAAGGCCCTTACCGGGTGAAACGAGTCACTAGGCCTGGCACTGTCCGCCTTGAGACCGAAGATGGAATTCCGGTGAGCAACTCCTGGAACATTGAACATCTTCGTAAGTTTTACCCATAGGGCGCGGTTGCCGGAACCTGTTCCGGCAACCACCTTTTGTACAAGTCTTGCCGCTGCTGCATGTAATCCTTCGTACAAAGCCGGGCGCAGACCCCGTGCATAAATAAAACTCATGTGCTCCGCACATCCTGTCAATTTCATGCTTTCTCTTTTTTGCATGTTTCATCAGACACTTTGTGCAGCACCTACCTCCGGTAAGTCATAACGAGTCATAAGGCTCCATATCTTTATCTTTCTCTTCTTTCTCTTTCTCAAAAGGAAGAAAGGTTCCCTCGCACACAAGTTTGCCGAGGGGGAAGGAGAAGATAATGGCGTGGACCAGGCATCGTTCGGGAAAGTTTCGCCTTACTGGGAAGCAAGCGACAGAAAAGCTAAGTTGCCAAAGTTTGAGCAATCAATTTTAAATTTAAAAGTTATCTTCCTTGAACGACCGCGCTTTGTATGGAAAACCTGTGCGCGGAGGAACCAACTCGTAGCTAGTTGCGCCCTTACTTTGTTTCGAGTCCGCTCAACAACTTAAGCGTGCTGCGACTAGTTGCGACAAGGTTTCTTGTCGGTAGCAGCACCGCCAGCAGGCTGCTGACGTCCCGCACTCAGCGCTCGCGGCCATGGTGCCTGCGCCGACAAGTTTCCTAAAAGCGTAGGGCAAAAACATACAAAGGAAGGAATCGAGTAAAGGAAATAACATAGCAGTCAATACCCAAAATAAAGTTATATTACAAGATAGCTTGCTGCAGCTCTAATGGGTTGTTATCGTAACATGACTAGCAGCGGCAAGAAAAGAAGGAAACGGGCGGCCTAATCTACGCGGCCACCATCGACCCTCTTGACCTCATTCACCTTGTCCACAATGGGTGCGACAAGGGCCTTGAGCGCTTCCAGATCAGCATCTGCCGGCAGCTTCTTGAGGACGTTGGTGAGGTTGAGGCCTGGGTTGCGGAAGGCCACTTTCACCAACACCTTCTCCAGAACTCTGGCGCAGATCGTGCGTGACTCGTCGGCCAGCTGCTTTGGGATCTTCTCTCGGAGCTGGTGGAGGGCTGTCGCCACGCCTTTAAAGAACAGGGTGAGCTTGGCGCTGGGTTGGAGGTTCTCATCGGAGGAGTACCCTAAGTCCTCCACCCCCAGCTGCGCCAGCTCCCCATCAATGACCGCAGCGATGTTCACGAGGCCCTCCGTCCAGAGCTCCACCGTCTCCCTGAAGGTGTTCTGGGTTACGGCGGCCCTCGTCAGCAGCGCTTCGTTACCCTTGATCTCCTCCGTGAAGGCCACCTCCCGCTCCTTGGCGCCGTCCAGCGTCTGAGTCAAAGTGGCCAGCTTCAACTCAAGATCAGCGTTGGAGTCCTTGGCGGCGCTCAGCTCCTTGCCCTTCACGACGAGTTGACCCTGCAACTCACCATGGGCGAGGGCGTCCTTCTCGCGTTCACGCTTGAGCGCGACAAGCTCCTCGCCGCTCGCCTTGAGAGCGGCCTCCAGCTGCGCCACCTTTGTCTCCAATTCCTTCTTGGCGGCCTCGGCAGCTGCGGCCGCGTCTTTTGCTTCCTTGAGAGCCCCGCCAAGTGCTTGCTCACGCGCGGCAAGATCCTCCTCCTGGCTGTCAAGGTTGACCTTCCGCTGCGCCAGCTCACCTTCCCGCGCAAATAGCTCCCCGGAAGCAAGCCGCTGCTGCTCTTTGGCTTCGGCCTTCTCAAGAATGAATGCCTTCCGCGCCTCGACGAGCTGTGCCCGCTCCTCTGCAATGGACCGGAGAGCTTCCTAATTGCGCTCCCAGAGCTCCTCCGCGCGCTTCTCAATGTCTGCTCCCGCCTGCGCGACAAGCGCTTCCCGGGACTCCACCTTGGCTTCTCGGGCGCGGTAGAGCGACACCAGCTTCCGGAGCAGCTGCTCCTCCTCAGACTCGCCGCTGCTGCTGCTTGGCGCGTCAACCAGTGTCAGCCCAGCGGAGGCGAGCACCTCCCCGTCAAAAGCTTCACCTTCAACCGGCGCCCTGGAGCTTGAAGCCCAGGGGAGCTTGATGAAGACACCGTCGCCGGCCTTCAAGTAGGCACCGGGCTGGGGCTCTTCGAAGCCTGGCGCTGTGTCAGCGGCGGAGGGATCGGCGGTCGGCGTAGCGCCTTGCGCTCCTGCGACCTCAGGGTCGTCTGTGCGACCGCCGGACCCCTCGCCAGCTCCCGTGCTAGTAGCCTTGGCGGCCTCCTCGCTGGCGGGATCATCAGCGCCTTCTTCTTCTTCGGTAGCGGCGGCATCGTCAGTATCGCCGCGCATGTTCTCCTTGCCGCCCGCCTCGGTCTCCATCGGCTCCGTGGAAGGTGGATCTGACGACCGGAGAAGGAAGAGAAGTCAAGCAAATATCCAAAAAGAAAAATCAGAAGAAGAACACAAGGGAAGTTTCAAGCAAGGGATTACCTGTACTGGGATCCATGGTCATGGGCTCCACCACTGAGGGGTCGCTGGTGCTGCCCCTTGCCGGAGAGTCCTCCCTTGCCGGAGATTTCTCCCTTGCCGGAGAACGCTCCCTTGCCGGGGAATCCTCCCTTGGCGGTGTAGTGGAAGCAGATGGCACGTCGAAGGCGGTTTCTGAGCCCTCCTGGTGAAGCTGTTCTGCTCCTACATAAACAAACCAAGAGTCGGATGTCAGCAAAGAAAAGAACACCCATGCGCGCCCAACAGCGAGAAATAAGCTGTATACTTACGCTGGGGGTTGCGCTGGGGGCTGCCTCGGGGAGTAGTTGCCGGGTCCGGCAAGGTTGTCTCGGGCGCACCCCCTGCCATCACGGTGGGCTCGTCCTCGATGATAACCACCGGAACCTTGGCTCTCTTCGCTGCTCTCTGGGCCAGGGTCCTGAAAGGAAACAAGGTTCAGAGTAAAGCAGATCAGATACAAGACAGAAACATCAAAAATTGAAGAACTACAAGTACTACAAAGTTTCTTACTCGTCTTCTTCCTCGTCGGAGCTGAGCGCGGAGAGGTCGAAGTCCAGCCCACCCTTGGCGCGACGAGGCGGAGGAGTAGGATCCCTTGGCCGCTTGGCGGGCGCAGTGGCGGTGGCCCGGGAAGACCCCGCTCCAGTTGCCGCGGCAGTGAGAGGCGCTCCCGCGGCAACATCGCTTGTGGCGGTGGAGCGTGTCGCACGGCGTGACGGCTGCTGACTCCTTTGCCGCCCCACTGCATCCCCGGCCTTGCGAAGACGCCTTCTTGGTGGAGCTGGGGGCTGCGCTAGGGGCTCCGCCTGCGGCAAGCGGCCTGGAGATGGCGGGCCGCTCGCACCCTCGGCGGGCTCGCTTGACTCAGCGTCAGGCGCGGCAAGCTCTTCCTCGCCGTCAAGCCACTCTCTCTCGGCAAGGCTTGCCGCCTCTTCTGCCTCTGCCTCCTCCACGGTGAACCCGAACTCGCCCGCGGCAGCGGCTGCCGCCGCCTCTTCCGCCCTGGTGGCAATGCGCTGCATCTCCTCCTCAGTGGTGTCGCGGGTGAGGCTCCTCTGCTCGTCGGTGTGGACCGCCACCTCCACCAGGCCGTCGAAGAACTGCTGCACAACGTCGTCCGCTGGCTCTTGCCACGTTGGGACAAGACCATGTGAGTCGCACAGCGGCATCATCGCGCTGATGCGGTCGAGCGAAGAATTGTTGCATAGCAGGACGACCCCCGCCGGCAGCCTGAACCATTCTGGATGTTGGGAGTCATGCTTGAACAGCTCCTTGAGCATCACATCCAGTTCCAGCACAGTGAAGTTAAAATTGAGCCCCGGGCGCAGCCTCATGATATCCGCCGGACCACCGAATTCCCAAGCGGGTCTCCTCCTCTCCTGCAGGGGGGCGATGCGGCGGCGGAGAAAGTCTGCGCCTACGGCGCCCACAGTAAGCCCGACAAGCCCGAGCCGCAAGATCCGGGTGGTGGCGATCTTCAGCTTGTCGTCTTCCGTAGCCAAGCTTCTCCAATCGCCGCCACGCACTACTGGGACTTGGCGCAGGGCGGTGAATGGCTGCGGGTTCTCCTCCATGATCCAACACCAATCCGCTCTCCACTCCTCCCATTTGCTGCGGAGCTCCCCCTCCAGATACGCCTCCTTCTTGCCGGCCCTCGAGATCCAGGCGATCCCGCCGGATAGAGGCTCTCCTCTCTCGACCCGGGGCATGAAGTAGTGGCGGAAAAGGGCTACATTTGGGTGGACTCCGACAAAGTTTTCGCAGAGATGTGCGAAAACTGCCATGGTCAGAACAGCGTTGGGGGTGAAGTCAAGGAGGTGAAACCCGTAGGTGTCCATGATATCACAGAAAAACTCCGAGAAGGGCGGGGAGAGCCCGCAGTAGAAGAGCAGTGCGAAGAAGGGATATTCGTATGGAGCCTGTTTCGAAGCGGCGGCGGAGAGTACCTTCGTGCGTGGATGCGCTCGCATCTCTGTCGACCAGAAGAGGTAGTACCACTCCCTCAGCTCCGCCGCGTCGAGCTCGTAGGGGATAGTGGCCCGCTCCTTTCGCAGCGCCTCGAGCCGCAGTGCGTCGGCCGACTTCGCGACCTTCCCGGTCTTCGGAGCCATGGTGAAGGTGGTGGAGGAGATCGACGGCGTTGGTGGCGACGACGGAGATGGGGGGCGGAGCGCTGCTCTCTCTCAGAGGGGGGAGCGGCGGAGACTTTGGAGTAGTAACCGGCGAGATGGGCAACTGCCTCTATTTCCTCTGCTTATAAAGAGGGAGGGGGCGAACGTTACGCTTTTCCGAATAAAGAAACCACCCACGATCTCTCCCACGATGCCGCATTCGACGCGTGCCATTCGGGAGGGCGTGGTGCGCGTACGGAGTAGGAAACGGCACGACCCAGGCCGCACGTGCCCGTGCCCTGTTTTGGGCCTGCCCAACAGCACTCGGCACCGTGTGTGGCCCAGGCCCGGGGGCTCCTGTCGGTGTACTAGAGTAGGGGTACCCTAGTATCCCGAACTCGTGCACGGGCAGTCGCAGCACCCCGCGGCAAGGCTTGCCAGGCGACCGCCAAGATCCTCCGTGGCTCCTTAGGAGACAAGACCCCGGCAAGAGGAGCTTGCCGGGAAGCCGTTCAAGAACAAAGTATTCAAGCCAAGAAGACAAGGCCCCGGCAAAAGGAGCTTGCCGGTAAGGCCAGCCAAGGCGTCTCAAGAAAGCTTCCCGCGACGCGCCATGCGTCCCGGCAAGGCTCGGTGAACGACAAGCACCCGGGCCCGACAAGACAACGACCGCGGCAAGGCACTTGCCGCGACAAGCGGCCACTCCGCACCCATGCTCCAGCACATCCACCCACGTGTCGCCCTGGGGCCCTTCCAGGCGCGCGTGGCGAGAGGCTGTGCAGCCAGGGGTGCACGGTGGCAAGCGGCGCTGACAAGAAGGCCATCATGGCGATCGGTGGCGTCCCTGACGGTCTCTTTCTGCACTGTTTGGGCGACACAGACGGGCATTTAATGCCTTTGTCCCCTGCTGTCAGAGTTAGGTGTGATACACTGTATCTACAGTATAGGTAGTTGCACCCACCACATCTCTTTTTCCGTTTTTGCCCTTTGTCTGCGTTGCCACCTGTCGGTGACCCCTTGAGCATATAAAAGGAGGCCCATGTGCAACGTAGAGGGGGTTCAACCCATTCGATGCTAGGAAGACTCTCACGCTCAGTTTGGTAGCACTGATCGCTCCTGAGCAAGAACTCAATCTAGACATAGATGCAGCAGTAGGAGTATTATCTCTCCGGAGAGCTCCGAAGCTGGGTAAACTGCTCGTGTGCATCACCTCGATCTGCTCTTCGTGCGACCTCCGCCTCCCGCCGAACCGAAAGGGGCTCGGTCCACCGGTCCCATAGGTGTTCGTGGATCAGTTTCCCTGACAAACTAGGCTCCCATGGAGCCAACATAAACTCATGCTACTATACTGGTTAAAACCTCTCTTTACTTATACCAGAACTATTTCTAGCATTATCATCATTATACCTCATGCAAAAATAATATTCAAATTACTCATCAAACTCTATGACCATATTATTTATTTATCACTTGCAACTAAGTTCTCATCATCTTGCCAACAATATTTACTTCAAGCATACTGAAGTTCAAGTATTTTAGCATAACAAGCATATAATAGAATATATTTATTATATAACTAATTTAAATGCATCAATATTCATAAGTTCAAGTATGAAAATCATAAATATTGAAGTGGCACCATGAAAATGTTATTGTGGCTTGCCTTAGTACTAATGAGGTTCACAAGGCTCCTGGTGATCCTCAAGACAAGCTGGTTCCTCTGAAAAAAATATTCAAAAACCACAAATGAAAATATCAAGAAACCTTCTGGAAATTGCCAGAAAATCTATAAAGCAAGGAAAAATCCCATCTTTCGGGTGCTATTAGATTTTTGGACACATAACACGATGCAAAAAGAATCAATGCATTTGGACTTGTAGAATATAAGTTATGGCCATTTGAATGCTACTGGAATTTAAATGAATTTGAAAATTAAAACAGATGGGGGTGACGTCGAAGGCGTATTCTCCCAGGGCTCCACCACTCATACCGCTTCGCGCGCGTAGTGAATGGCTGACTAGCAGGCCCCGCTAGTCAGCCAGAGGAAGGGGAGAAGGAAACAGAGAGGCGTGGCGCTTCGCCGGAGCTTACGCCAGTGTTGAAGCTTCTTGGAGGAAAACGAGAGGGAGGGATCGACGGAGAATACAATTGCGCACCTGCCCGTACCCGTAGCATGGCTAACGGTGACCGGACGATGTCGTATTCTTCCTCGCAAGCGGAGGCAGAACACGGTGGTCGCCGGAAATGAGGAAGATGGCAGCTAGGGGCGGCTCCAGGGGCTCTAGCTAGGCGCGTTGGCTTCACGGAGGAGAGGCGGAGGCCCTAGCGGGGTCACCTTGGCTTGGGAGTGGCCTGAGCTGCGGGAATGATCCAAAGGGGATCGCTGGCGAGCTCGGCTCCGGAATGGCAGCCCGTGGCCTGCCCGGCCGGGCTGCGGCTTCCTACTAGCTTGTGGGGTGTGAGAGAGTGCGGGATGGTGCTCGAGGAGGCCGGGGGATGGCTCCTTATATAGGCAAGCGGCGAGGGGGTTTCGGGCTCCGCCGGGGACAGCTATCCATGGTGCCCAGCGACGAGCGGCGTCAGAGAGAGAGGGAGAAGGCAACGGGGGTTACGTGGGAGCTCTGCGCGGACGCGGACTAGCACAGGAGCGAGGAGGAAAGGACGAACACAGTGCGCGGGCACTGTGCCGTTGGCCGGACCGTGCCCGTGCTCGCTGCGGCGAGCTCCAGCGTCGGCGAGCGGCAGGGTGGAGTTAAGAGGGTGGAGAAGAGGATGGTGGCGAGGGGGGACACGCTCTGACTGGCCGAGCAGCGAGCACGCACGCCACAGAGGCGTTGGCGACGTGTAGAGCGTGCGTTTGGCATGCCAGCACGCTCGGACGAACGCGGTCACCACATGGACCGTGACATCGGGCCACATATGCACTAACCATGATGTCTGGCGTGTAGTCCTTAGTAAACTTGGGTGTTACCATGGCTCGGTTTGGTTCCAGGTGCAGTAGAAGTAAAATGGTGATGAGGTTAAGTTACTGGACAGAAACTTTGGGGAGTTACTGTGGTCAAACCACAAGGATTCAAGGGCTGAGCTTTGGGGTTTTACCAACTCTTACTAAGGTGAATAAGCTCAGGGAAAACCAGCTACATTGGAGCTAGTAAAATGGTAGTTGCTATAGAAACTACCATTTCAGCCTAGAAATGTTTTTATTTTCTGTAGCCAAAACACTCCAAAGAGTGGTGAAATATTTTTTCTCAGAAATCTGCCCTAGGGTCCAAGAAATATTTGGGATTTTTCTCAGGATTTTTGGGGCAACAGAAATGAGCGTTGCTTTGGAGGTCAAAGAGTTTAGCTAGGGTTTTAGGGGCAAAGTGAATATTTTTCATTTAAGAAAAATATTCCAAGCAATTTTGTTGGGTTGGCCAGGGGCGAAATGATGGATTAGAGGAGGAGAGGGAACACTTGGGTGAAAATCAAGGGATACCCAAGTGGTCAAGTCCAAATGGAATGATTAAAAACTCCAAATCCAAACCAACTCAGCTGAAAATCAAGTAAAGAAAAGAGGGCAAAAACCAGGCTGTGACACGTTAACAACTAGAAATAAGGCAGCGGACCAGCACTGTTTGCTTTATGACCATTTCGTGTAAGGAAATTACGACCTTTCTGACCAAAATGGTCGCAATGGTTTAGGGATTGGAGCCCCCCGAACAGCTTTTGACCAATTGGTCTCAAATGGTCATATATCTATGACCAATTCTTCCAAGGTCACTGACAGAAGGTCACTAGTTGACATATTTCTTGTAGTGAATAGGGGTACCTAGACTTGCCTGCCTGCGGCCCATGGCATGGCTCCATCGAGGGCCTGGTACGGCCCAGCTTCAACACCAACAACTCAAGACCCTCGCGAGGGGCCAAGCCTCGCAAGGCGGACGACACCAAGACCTCCGCCGAGGATGGTGTCCTCAGGCTGGCTCCCGAGGAGCGGAGATTTCTATGCAAGGTTCACCTCGCGAGGTTCGGATGACGTAGGCCATGACGACTAAGGCCAAGCGGGCCCCAGCGGGCACAGTGTACCACTTTTCTCTTTGGTGCTATGGAGGCAAGCGCAGGCGCGGAGTCCCGAGGAATCAAGCAAAGGTTTTCATTCCGGTGGAACAAGACAAAGACCGCCAGGACAGCAGGACGGAGGTCATTGCCGTGCCCACTGCAGCGTCACCACCAGAGACTTTTGCATGCGAAGACCACATTTGTCAGGATAGCATGTACTAGTTGTCTCCCTTTGACTTTGGCCGTTGTGGGATCCCTTCCCGCTTTCATTTGGGAAGAGGACCAAAGCTACTATAAATAGAGCAGCACCACCACCATAGTAAGAGAGGCCATTTAGATAATCCTCACACCCACCAGCTCATCAAGCACAAGAACACCTCTCCTCCTGAGGTTGTTATCCACTGTACTAGTTCATCCTCAACCCCTCGAGGCCAATTCACCACAAAGCAGGAGTAGGGTATTACACCGCAAGGTGGCCCGAACCTGGGTAAATTGATGTGTCTCTTGTCCATTCGGTTCGTCGATGTGATAGCCTGGCTTATTAGGGATGATAGACTACTCATATCAATAAGGAATTCCTTCTTTTCCGGGAGACCATTCGAACAAAACTCCAAATTTAAGCGTGCTCAGCTTCGAGTAGTTTCAGGATGGGTGACCGACTGGGAAGTTGCTCTCGGGTGCGCACGAGTGAGGACAAAGTGCGCAGAAAAGACTAGTATTGATCTGTGGGCCAGTCTAGATCCCACCAAGAGTAACGACCACTGGCGGGTGTGTCCGGGGCGTTACAAGTTGGTATCAGAGCCGACCCTCGCGGTTACACGGATGTTTGCGGACAGGTGCGCGGTCATGTTGTTCATGACGTTTGTGACCCGTCGTGGCACACGACATGGCACATGTACCGGACTGGATGCACAGACGTATGTGCCAAGAGGGAACGTTCCTATGGCCCGACGAGGACGTCGGTTCCTCTGAGTGGGGGTGTATGTGATAGCCTGGCTTATTAGGGATGATAGACTACTCATATCAATAAGGAATTCCTTCCTTTTCGGGAGCCCATTCCGCCAGAACTCCAAAGTTATGCATGCTCAGCTTGGAGTAGTTTCAGGATGGGTGACCGACCGGAAGTTGCTCCCGGGTGTGCACGAGTGAGGACAAAGTGCACAGAAAAGACTAGTATTGATATGTGGGGCCAGTCTAGATCCCACCAGGAGTAACGACGAGCGTCGGGTGTGTCCAGGGCATTACAGTCGAGCTAGGCCGTGAGATTAGCAAGCAGGCAGACTGGGGAGGATGAGTTCTTCGCACGCACCCTAGAGTTCGAACCTCTCAAGGGTCCATGGAACCCGAAATCCGACAATACTCCTTTGCTCTTGCATCACTGTATTTACTCATACCAACTAATTTCAAATTTGAAGGATGCAATTGAAACTCCAATGGTGCAACATGTATGTTTAAACCTGTTTCTTTAACGTGTTTGCAATTGTAACTTGCTCTATGTTGATTTTAGTTTCAATAGAATAAACAGTTATGTTCTCATGCCATGCACATTACAAGTGTTGTTATTGCTGTGTAGTTACCCACACTTATATTCTATCTATGCTGCTTTGTCTTAAATAGATATGATTTGAACTGTCTCTATCTTGATTTGGCAACATAAACTAGAATGACATAGACCATACAGTGACCATACTACATAGATATATGTTTGTTTCATGCTGTTATCCTGTCCACCTTACTACTGAACTGGTTTACCAAAATGAGTTTCATATACAACATGGTAAACTTGTGATGTGTCTGTTTGTTTCTCTTTTAGAATGCGGATAAAATATTGGAGAAGAGTACCCCGTTATGCAATGGTAAAGGAAGTAATGCAGATAAGGTTCAAGATAGTGAGACATCCCTGTTTGTCTCCAAGAAAGCTGATAAAAACTATATTGAAGACACTAACACAACCCCAAAGTCCTGTCTTGATGTAGTGTTCGAGTTACTGGCTACTACTACTAGCACCAGCTCTTCGAAATCGCTGCCTAAATCAGTTTGTCTTCTTGAGTCTCAACTTCAAGTTGAAAGACATCGATCAGATGTTTTGTGACAGGAAGCTGAAGGACTGAGGAAGTCCCTAGAGAATTTAGATGCATACTTTTTGGTGCAACAGTAAGCGCTGGAGGATCTAAGCGCCAAACAAGAGAAAGTTAATAATCTTGCTAAGCATCTTGCCAGTGCTTTCAGTTCAGGACTTGTTTTGTTGCTGCGTTTATTTCCACTGGTCGCCAACTTTGACAACCAGTGTATGTGATATGCTGCTTTGTTCCCTATATTTGCACTGGTGGTGAACTTTGATGCCCAGTGGATGTAATATGTGTAATAGTCGTGATAGCCTAGCATAAGTTGCTTGCTTATTTATTTCTGTGTTGCTTGTTTATTTGTTTGCTTGTAGTCAATGTAGTTCTTTTTCCGCAGTTTGCTAGTGGCCACAATAACCTATTTTTTAAAACTACGCCACAATAACCATGGGCTACATATTTACTTTAGTGACCTAGGGCCTCCTACGGGCCGTAGAAACAATGGACCTTCTATGGGCCATAGAAACAATGGGCCTTCTATGGGCCGTATCATCAATGGGCCTTCTACGGGCCGTATGATCGATTGGCCGAACATGGGCCAATAACAGACCGCATTATGGGCCGTAAACGGGCTAGAGTTGGAATCATCCGTTCATGGGCCGACGATAATGGGTCATCATTAATCGGACGTATTTGATGACGCTATGAAAAAGGCCCAACAGATTAGCGTGCCATAAATGGGCCAACTGTAACCACGGGCTGAATTTGGCTCACAAGCCGAAAAGGACAGTAACGGGCCGTAAGTAACCGAATGCTGGAAATGAACCCAAGAATAAATGGGCCCTGAGAAGGCCGAAAGATAACATGGCTGGAAACGAACCAATGGAATAATGGGCCATTAACGGGTATAAATTGATACACTGTTCATTACGGGCCAATTTCACCACGGGCCATTAATGGACCAAAAGTTACAAAGGGCCTCATATGGGCCGAAAGACGTCATGGGCCATACATGGGCCGGAAGTTAAAATGGGCTGGAATCATATTGGACAGCCCAGATGACACTACTGGGCTTAATTCGGATAGGCCGTACGGGCCCTGGGTTAGCGGGCTGGAAATGGGTTATATGCGAACAGGCCATCAACAGGCTTTCCGTGGGCCGGTCTGCTACCTTTTGACCAAGTCAAACGAGTTGGCCTTTTCATAGGAATGGCCCTCTATTGGGCCGTGCCATGTGTCGACGTATCATGGGAGCCTTCGGTCCAATGAGTGGATGACATCTGTCCCAACGGTGAGCCGACACGTGTTTCCTCCAGCCAATGATGATTTTACACATGGAAAATCCCCATTGGTCTGGGCAGTTAACGGGTTATCAGATCCAAATCGGAACCCAATAGCTTAACAGTGACTCGTTATGGTGGATGCCACGTGTCGGTTACCCTTGACGAAAGCACTTCCATGACGTGTCATTTATCATCGTGGAAGTGGACACTTCCGTGATGATAATTTTGGTATTGTCATGGAACACTTCTACAACAGGACAGGTATGACTATCTTGATTCTATCATAAAATCGTCATGGATGTACATGCATGACAAAAAATGTGACCTACTATGACAAACACGTATCATCACGGAAGTGTATTTTTTGTAGTGTTGCTCACCTAGATTTGAAATGCCTTAGGTACCTGAGGGTTATGTTATGGACGAGGAGATAGCTAGACTTTCTTGCTTGCAACGATAGAGATAATCTTAAGAAATTATTATGCAAACTCAAAGAAAATTCTTTCAATGCCAGAATGAATTGTGATCCTATGTTTGCTACTTCACCTATCTTTGTTACTGATAAGAATTATGAATTCTCTATCTACCCAGACTTAATTACTTTGGTTGAATCTAATCCTTTCCATGGCTATGAAACTAAAACTGTATTGGCACATCTTACTAAATTAAATGATATAGCCACCCTATTTGCTCATCATGAGAAAATTCGCTATTACTATATGCTCAAATTATTTCCGTTCTCATTAAAGGGTGATGCTAAGATATGGTACAATACTCTTACTCCTGGTTGTGTGCGTAGTTTCCAGGATATGATCTATTACTTCTCTGAAAAATATTTTCCTGCTCATAAGACACAAACTGCCATATAGGAAGTATTTAACTTTGTGCAAATTGAAGAAGAGAGTCTCCCACAAGCTCAGGGGAGGCTTCTTCAATTGATTAATGTTTTGCCTAATCATCCTCTTAAGAAAAATGAATACTTGATATCTTCTATAATGTACTAACCGATGCTTCTAGGGATTTCCTAGATAGTTGTGCTGGTTGTGTTTTCAAGGAACGCATTGTTGAACAAACTGAGGAATTATTGAATAATATATTGAAGAATCATGATGATTGGACACTTCCTGAACCACCTCCTTAACCCACTCCGAAGAAGAGGGGTATCTTATTTCTCAGTCCTGAAGATATGCAAGAGGCAAATAAATGTATGAAGGAAAAAGGTATTAAAATCGAGGATGTTAAGAATTTACCCCCTATTGAAGAAATACATGGTCTTGACACACCACCTGCACAGGTCGTAGAGGTAAATTCTTTATTAAAGTTTGATGAAGGTGGCATACCTTAAAATGAACATCCTAGTCAATGCCCTTATGAATTTGATAATTACATTAGAAAACAAGATCACTTCAATGCAAATGTTATGAAACAATTGAAATACAACTCTGATATGATTGCTCGCTTGAGTGACTTGTTGTTTAGAATCACTAATGATATTAGTGGTGTCTGAAAGCATGCCTCCATGGTTCAAACCCAGTTAGAACAAGTTGCTAAATCTCAAAGAGAATTGCTTAGTGAAATGAACGACAATATAAATTATTTTGCTGTTAGAATAGAAACTAGAGGAGGCAAAATGACTCAGGAACCACTTTATCCCGAGGGACACCCTAAAAGAATTGAACAAGACTCTCAAAGAATTAACACTGATGCACCTAGTCCTTCTAAAAGGAAGAAGAAAAAGAAAATTGATAGGACTTTGCATACCTCTAGTGAACCTGAAAGAGAGAAACCTCCTGAAGATAATAATGATGTTTCTATTTCTGATGCTGAAGCTCAATCTGGTAATGAACATTCACCTAGTGATAATGAAAAAGATAATGATGATGATCATGCAGACACCCAACCAGACAATGATAAAAAACCAAATAATGATGTTGAAATATAACCTGCTATTGATTTTGATAACCCACAACCTAAAAACAAACAATATGACAAAAGAGACTTTGTTGCTAGAAAACATGGAAAATTGAGGTTCTGGAGCTTCCTCATAGCAGTGATCAAACACTGCCTGCATGATCCTACTGCCGAAGGTCGAGGGTGTCAAGAAACTAACTAAATTTATGCCAATCAGTCTGGTGCATGGTATTGCAAAGATTTTCACTAAACTCCTTGCATGCCGCCTACAACCGAAGATGGATAAGCTAGTCGCCCCGTGTCAAAGCACATCTATTAAGAACAGATTGACAATTTTGTTTTTGTGCGTGACAAATCAAATCCATGAAACTTGCAAAGACTCCATCAGTGCTACTCAAAGTTGACATTGCAAAGGACTTTGACAACTTATCCCGGGAATTCTTGGTGCAACTTCTTAGACAACGCGGTTTCAGCACCCGGTGGAGCGGTTTGATCGTGGGCTGCTAGCAACGATGACTACTCAGGTATTGACCAATGGACGACTCACTGATGTCATCGATAATGCGAAAGGGCTGCGCCAGGGGGATCCACTGTCTTCGCTCATATTCGTGATTGCTATGGACACTTTGGCATGACTGGTGAATTATGCTGCAAAGGTGGGAGTCTTCAACCAGCTGGGCAAGAACTGCTCTAGCTTGCGGGCATCGCTTTACGCCGATGGCGTTGTCTTCTTCCTCAATGCATGGGAAACTGAATTCTGGGGATCCATGGAGCTACTACGTCTGTTCAGCGATGCGATGGGGCTTCACGCTAACTGGAGCTAGAGCGCGGCCATTCCCATGGGAGGGACAGATGAGCGTGCCATTGCCAACCTGGTTCATGACTCCGGCTGGCCGGTGGCAAAGTTTCTGATAACCTACCTCGATATGCCACTCTCGGACTCCCGGCTACGTGTGGATCAATAGCCGGTAATTGACAAGTTGGCCAAACGTGTGGGTGGATGGAAGGCCAGACACATCGCGCTGCCGGGTCGGATCGAGCTCGTCCGCGCCACACTCTCAGCCATTGTCATCTTCCAACTGATGGTGATGGATCCTCCGGTGTGGCTCTTAAAAAGGTGAACAAATTACGCCGTGGTATTCTCTAGGCGCAGGACGAAGAGGCAACGGTTGGAAAGTGCCTAGTGAATTGGTCCGATATATGCCGCCCATGGGAATTCGGTGGCCTTGGCATTCTAGACTTACAAAAACAAGGGAGAACGATGCGATGCCGCTGGCAATGGCTCTGCTTGATAGACGGCTCCAAGCCATGGCATGGACTTCCCCTGCCTGTGGACAACTCTGCCGATGAGCTCTTCTGAGCATCAACCAAAATCTGCATTGGGGATGGCAAGTCCACCTTCTTCTAGGACTTGCACTGGTCAGAGGGACTGCATCCCATTGACAGATGGCCAGAGTTGTTGCGGCACTACACCAAGCGACATCTCTATTTGCGAGAAGCCATAATAGGCAATCGATGGATGCGCCTTGTCAAGTCCAATCCATCTATGCTGGTGCTCAGACAGCTCTGTTGCCTATCAGAGATGCCGGCGGGTATCAGTTTCAATGACACAGCGGAGGACACGAGGACTTGGTACTAGACCGCAGATGGCAACTAAACAACCAAGTCGGCGTACCTATGCCAATTCGAAGGAGTTGTGCGGTCAAAGCACTCATATGGTCCACCATGGCAGCGCCACGAGCCAAGACGTTCCTTTGGCTTGCTACCCACGGGCGCTGCCTCACGGCTGACAACCTGGCTATCAAGGGCCACCCATTTTTCTCGCTCTATGGTGCTGCACCGGAGACGGCCACCCATTTGCTCGCGGGTTGCAGTTTCTCCAAGCAGCTTTGGATGATGGTCATCAGCAAGCTTGGGGGATCTTTTCTCAACCTAGCGCCAATAGTAAACTCCCATCAGCAACGCCTTCCTCTCAAAAACAATTGGATGATGCAACTGCATTTGCTCCCAGCTAATAAGATGAAAGAATAGAATTTGATAATTTGCTTCCTCTCCTGGATGATATGGAAGGAACAAAACAACCGTGTGTCCAATGCTGATGTATGCTCGGCTCCACAATTCATGGGATGAATCATGGAGGAGGCAAGATGTTGTTCAGCGGCTGGGCTTAGCTTGCTCGACAAAATATTTGAACCATCTTGATTTTCCCCTTGTTTGTTGCTGGGTGTTTTCTTTCTGGATGCCAGCTCCACCTTCTTTTTGTCTCTAAGAATTTGTATTCTGATCTCCTGATTAATCAATGAAATACATCCCTAGGGCTATATTTTCATCAAAAAAAGAAAACATGGAAAAGAAAGAGAACCATGGGTTCTAAAACCCATGCCCTTTCCACCTAAACCAACCAAGAAAAAAGATGATGCAAAATTTGAACGCTTTGATGAAATGCTTAGGCCAGTCTTTTTGCGTACCCGCTTGACTGATATTTTCAAGACGACCCCTTATGCAAAATACATGAAATGCATCATCACTAATAAAAGAAAGATACCCGAAGCTGAAATCTCCACCATGCCTGTCGGTTGAGCCTAAGTTTTTGCTTCTTCACATGAGTTGTGTTATTCTTGGAATGTCATTTTGTTTTGTTTTGCTTGCTGTTTTAATAAAGGTTTTTTTTACATTTGTGCCCCTGGTTCCTTATCCATACTCATCCATCCCCATGTTCTGAACTTTTGCTCACTTTTCCCCACTCCCTTGCCCGAAACCCTCAGAATTGGTCACAAACGATGGATGACGTCGGGTCAGTGCTTTGACCGTTAACTCTGACGAGTGGGGCCGTGCTGACTGTGTTGCCCGTTGTAACACCCCGATGTAATGATGCTATAGTAATCTCGGGGGTTAAGTTAATCCTTTTGCTTAACAAGTGTTTGTTCATCATTGTCTCTTATTTCTTTCAAATTTTAGTTGAATTCAATTTCAAATTATGTGTGAAATTCAAAAATGCTCAAACATGTAAACTAAAATGTTCATCATGTGGAAAGTATTCTTCTCGTAATATTGGTGGTGAACCAACATTTTTGCAAAGTGCCTAAATGGCCTAAAATGCAGAAGTTGTTAAAAGATAAAGCAAAAGTTAAAAAAAGAAAAAAATAGAAAGAGCACAGGCCACTGTGCACTAGGCCAAGTGAACAGTGTCTGGCCCGAGCCTCGACAAACTCCAGCTGGTCCGGCCCAGCCCCTCTGCCGGTGTCAAAACCGGCGGATCTCGGGTAGGGGGTCCCGAACCGTGCGTCTAAGGATAATGGTAACAGGAGGCGGCGGACACAATTTTTACCCAAGTTCGGGCCCTCTCGATGGAGGTAATACCCTACTTCCTGCTTGATTAATCTTGATTATATGAGTATTACAAGAGTTGATCTACCATGAGATCGTAGAGGCTAAACCCTAGAAGCTAGCCTATGATTATGATTGTTGTTGTCCTACGGAATAAACCCTCCGGTTTATATAGACACCGGAGAGGGCTAGGGTTACACATAGTTGGTTACAGAGAAGGAGATCCACATATCCGAATTGACAAGCTTGCCTTCCATGCAAAGGGGAGTCCCACCCGGACACGGGACGAAGTCTTCAATCTTGTATCTTCATAGTCCAATAGTCCGGCACAAGAACATAGTCTAGCTGTCTGAGGACCCCTTAATCCAGGACTCCCTCAGTAGCCCCTGAACCAGGCTTCAATGACGACGACTCCGGCGCGCGGATTGTCTTTGGCATTGCAAGGCGGGTTCCTTCTCCAAATACTCCATAGAAGATTTTGAACACAAGGATCGTGTCCGGCTCTGCGAAACAAATTTCACACATCATCGTAGAGAGCATAATATTCCACAAATCTAATCTGCTGACAACTTTTCATAGCGTGACATCACGCCACGGCCCAGTCATTATACGAACTGTTTTTTTCCCAGCCTGCTACTGCACGTATTCCGAGGCGGTTTTATTCGCATGTCTTGTCGAAGCAGAGATCGTGTCCCCCTTATCATGGGATTCTCATCAATACGGGCGTGAGTAACCCAATCATGCTGTTAGTATGACTCCTCGGTTTTGGGCAAGTTCCAAACGGCCACGCGGAGGACGCTTGATATTCGCCCTCTTTATAAAGAGGTCCAGACCCGTTCTTTTCTTTCCACCCCCAATCCTTCCCTTCCTCTACCTGGAGTTCCAACACCCAATGTTCAGGCTAAGCGCTTCGGACCTTCAATCATGTCCGGATCCAACCTTCAAGGCCGGTGGATGGCCTCTTCTGTCACAGAGGAGGACATCAAGAAGCTTAGGGAGGCTAGGCATCTGACCGCCGAAATCCCCCACAAGCTACCTACTCCAGGGCAGGTTATCCCCACTCTCGAACCCAACGAGAGTGTCGTATTTGTTTCCCACTTCCTTCGAGGGCTTGTCTTTAGTCTTGATCCCTTTGTAAGAGGGCTCATGTTCTATTATAGGCTAGATTCCATGATCTAGCTGCAGATTCCATCCTTCACATCTTGCTGATTATCATCGACTGTGAGGCCTTCCTCCGCATTACCCCACACTTTGGCTTGTGGCTCAAGACCTTCAATGTGAAGCCGAAGATGATCGACGGGCGACACGTGGAGTGAGGAGGTGCTATAATAAGCAAAGGTGCCGACGCCCTATGGCCAAAGGGCTCCTTCCCGGAGGTGTCCGACTTGTGGCAACAGGAGTGGTTCTACATCACAGCACCCCGAGGTACAAAGCGGGTGGCCGCCCCAGTCTTCCGCCCGGGCCCTCCGCCCCAACTGGCGTCATGGGTCAACAAAGGGCTGGACTGGGGGCAGGTAAATGACGTGCTGACATTACAAAGCCGCATCCAAGATCTCCTCAAGAGGGATGTCAGTCTCGTCAAAGTAATTCAGGTAATGTTAGTTTGTCGGGTCCTGCCATGCCAACATCGATCTCTCCGTATGTGGGAGTTCAACCTGGAAGGACCGCGAACTATTCGACACTTCTTCGGCGTGATGCTCGAAGGGATGTATCGATTGTTCTTCGGATCATGAATAAAGTGTCCGGACACCACCGAGGATGCGGGTCTGAACTGCAACCGTCCAGATACCCAAGTAAGTAACTCCACGACTGAACCTGCTGTTACAACATCATTCTAAAAAATTGCCCTCTGCCAGGACTAGATAAGGAAGGCAGAGAGGATCAGGTGTTCGTCCCCTGTTCCCGAAGGCTCACCAGATCCTGTTCTAACCAGGATGCTGGCTCATGCGCTGTATCAAGTGCCATTAGGAGAAGATGAGGGGAGGAATAAAGAAGCCGAAGGAGGGCTTCATACGTTACACATCCAAATCGGGGGAATTAGTGCCTCCACGAAGGAGGATGTTCGGGGAGGTGAATCTAGAATCCCTTCTCCCCACAGGAAGAAAAGGGGCGCTCCTGAAGATTTGGAAGCGGAGGCTTCTAAAGGAGGGAAGAAACCTTCGCCAGGGGGCCCCTGCCCCGGAGGGCGTCCTTACCGCACAGCACCCGCAAGGGGGCCAGCCATCAACCGAGCTGTAAGTGAACAAAAGTACTTTGGTAAATATATCCTGCTTTATCTCTGAGAATAATAACTGAGACATATATTTTGCAGTCCGGCTCATAGCCCTTCTCAACAAAGTTCATCTTCGGGGATCTTCTTTCGGAGATGATGGAGAGCGAAACGCCTCCTCCTGCCTCCCCGCCTCATGGGGCGGACGACCCTGAGGTGTCTTCACGGAGGATTTCTCCTGATCGGTAAAGGCCAGAAGGTAACTCTTCGGCCGCCTGAAGTCCGGAGTATTAGGCTCCTAAGGAGAACAACAAAAAGAGCCCGGGACTGTCCGATGTACAACCGGACACGTTGATGGATCTTTTGGAGCAAGCGGCTATCTCAGAGGCACATCATACCTTAATGGGTACGGTGGTTGAGAGGATCTCATCCGCCAAAAGCGGGTTGAATGAAGCTTTTGCGAGCCTACTAAGAGGCTTTGAGGTACACAAAGTAATATATATATTTTTGACTATACCGCACACACCAGGTGTGCTCTGTATAGGTAGTATCCCCTAAGACTCTGGTTGCCGTCCAGAGGTGGCAAACAAAGGACCATAGTCTCAGGTAATGATAGCACTGCTTTCGTGCATAGGCGGCTGAGGGTCCGGTGGCTGGCCAGACTGCTGATTTTGCCAAATTGAGGCGACAGCTTGACGTGGCGGATGCGGACATCACGCTTGTGAACAAGCGGCTTGGCGAGGCACATGGTATGTATATTCGGGTGGTCAGCAATTATTAAGAGGAGCATGATGCTAGTATCTATAATATGCTTTTGACTACAGATGGGGCTGCCGCCGTGAAGACCCTTCGGGCAGAACTTGCCCGAGCCAAGGAACAAGCCAAGAGGAGTGATGCGGCCGCCCTGAAGGCAGCCGAAGAGTTAAAGGCCGAACAGGCTGCTCATTGCCACAGCGAAGAGAAAATAGCCAACATGGCTCTTGAGTTGCAGAATGCCGCCAGCCGCTATGAGTTCCTTGAAAGGGAAAGCCAAGCAAAGACGACTGACCTGAAGAAGGCCTTGGAAGCAACCATGGAAACGCGCTCTGAAATCAGAGCAGCGCGGGAGGAGCTTCGTCAAGCCGGAGATATCGCAGCTGGGAAGCCCTTCTTATTGCGGACGAAGTTCGGCGATCCGAAGTATGCCCCTCTGGACCAATTGTGGAGTTCGGCGGACTCATACTTGGATTTAGCAAAGAGTTCTACTGATGCGACTGAGTATTTCAAAGGTCAGAAAGATCATGAGGTGGAAAGATTGTTCTGGTCCCAATTGAGTAATCCAAGGCGTCCGGTGCTGTTGAATGAGCAAATGGCCGAGTGGGCCAAGCTCCATAGGTTGTCCAGGCTTGCCATGAAGTCTGTCGTGGATCATCTTTGGCCGAAGGAACCGAGTTCGGATAGTTATTTTGGTTTAGTTCAACGATTACTTCGTGCTATGCCGCATATCGACGCTGTCAAGAGGTCGGCGTGCATAGACGGTGCACGGATGGCTCTTGCACGTGTTAAGACATACTGGGCGGAGATGGAGGCCACCGATGTTGCAACCAGGGGTCCGCCCGGGGGTCAGAACTCACCCGAGCACTATTTTGAAGAAGTCCTGGAAGGTGCACATTTAATAGAGGCTCAGTGCTCAAAGAGTAACATGTTCCAGCGACATGTATCTTGATTGTAAAAACAATGCTATTTTGATTATAAAGGCTATATTTATACTTTTGCCCATAAAGTATTATAGTGCCTCATGTGCGGCCGTTTATGTATGTATGTATATAACCTGAAAGTTTGTAGTCATCGGCTTCAGCCGCCGCGCATATAATGCGCGGGTGTTCGGTAAAGCGCGTAGTCACACTTGATCCAATGTCTTGGTCCGTTTGAGGAGGTGATAGCGCGGCGAACAAGGCAATTGGACTATATAGCTTTAATAGTTTCACTTAGCCATAGGAGTTTGACGGTGGGGCTACTATATAGCCCCTGGTACTTCCGCGGTCATCCGAATACGGTGCGCGTACATACTTGACCGGGAAACCAGTCCTTCGTTAATGCGGAGGAATCGCGAAGATTCCGCTGAGGCATCGAGTGGTTGACCAGTCTCTCGCTTTATCATGACAGTCAGTTTTCGGCTTTCTCTTCTGAGGTGCTCATCTAGATGAACCGGAGCACAATCACAGTAGTTCTCCCTGTGCCACTTTAGCCGATAGAGCGGAACGTAAGGTAGCAAAACACGGGAGCCGGGCAAACCCAACTATTGACCAAAGACATGATTCGGAGCTGATGCATATAAGGCCAAACTCGCGACGCCGAACACTCCCTAAGGTATTCAGACTTTTCAATTTATACTGGGCTGAGTACTGCCCTCAATAATGAGCCCTGAATTTCTAGGTACATGCATTAATCTGGCGTGACGAAAAAGCTTGCCAATAACTCCAGTATCCCTCTCGGTTGTTTTGAGTACCCGGAGGGTGTGAAGCAACAAGAGACAATAAAAAGGTTTGCACAGGGTCTTAATCTAAAAAGAAACCTTTGAACGGGGCCCTGCTGCACGTCTGCTCCTTTGTCTCCATTGTGCAGTATCCTTGAAGGGTGTAGCACGATGATCCTCTGTAAAAAAGAAAAAACCCAGGTGAAAGAATCTGGTGTAATCGTGCGAAAAGTTGGTTATTCTTAATGAACCATGAAAATGCAATTTATTATTGTATTAATAGGGTCGAGCCAAACTATGGGCCTTTTTACATGCGGGCAGCCCCTAGCACCACCTATGGGGGTATATCT
The DNA here is from genome assembly GCF_018294505.1 of Triticum aestivum. Classification (NCBI taxonomy): domain Eukaryota; kingdom Viridiplantae; phylum Streptophyta; class Magnoliopsida; order Poales; family Poaceae; genus Triticum; species Triticum aestivum. The sequence continues at coordinate 418,162,651 of NC_057810.1, forward strand.
ACCCAAGCTCAGGTTTATCTGGGCTGCTACAACTAGTGGTGCACCGGACACATCTAGCCGTGTCCGTGGTCCTAACGACCGATCAGTTATTCTGACTGGAGAGGCCATTTGGCTGCTAGAGCCACCACATATTCTTCCGCACGTAAAGAACTCTCTGTATTTCTGCTAATTGTGATGACGACACGTGGACCGGGCATCTTGAGTTTAAAATAAGCGTAATGCAGAACTGCAATGAAACGAGTGAAGGTTGTCCTTCCGAGTAGTGCGTGATAGCCACTTCGGAATGGGGCGATGTCGAAGATTAGTTCTTCTCTTCGAAAGTTGTCGGGAGAACTGAATACAACTTCTAATGTTAGAGAGCCCGTAGAGCGGGCCTCTACGCCTGGTATTACTCCTTTAAAGGTAGTACTGCTTTGTCTTATTCTTGACGGGTCTATCCCCATTTTGTGGACAGTGTCCTGGTATATCAGATTAAGACTACTGCTGCCGTCCATAAGGAACCGGGTGAGATGGTATCCGTCGATTATTGGGTCGAGCACCAAGGCGGCCGAGCCTCCATGCCGGATACTATTTGGATGATCCCTGCGATCGAAAGTGATCGGGCAGGCCGACCATGGGTTGAATTTGGGGGCGACAGGCTCTATAGTGTATACGTCTCGGAGTGCGCGTTTGTGCCTCCTCTTTGGTATGTGAGTTGCGTAAATCATGTTCACTATTTTGACCTCTGGTGGAAACTTTTTTTCCCCCAGTGTTCAGCTAGCACGGTTCGTCCTCGTCTTCACTTGGATGCTCCCTCCCCTTGTGTTCGGCGTTTAGCTTGGCGGCCTACTTGAAGACCCAGCATTCTCTGTTGGTGTGGTTCGCAGGTTTTTCAGGGGTGCCATTAATCTGACATGATCTGTCCAGAATTTTGTTTAGGCTGGACGGTCCATCGATGCTGCCTTTAAATGGCTTTTTCCGTTGACCGGGTTGAGAGCCCCTGAATCCGGTGTTTACCGGCGTGTTGTCTGGGCTGTCTTCATTATTTCGACATTTGTTTTTATTGCGTCGCGGCTTCCCATTGCCATCCCTGACCTTGGATGTGCCTGGGTCGCTGGTGCCACTGCGGGCCAACCAACTGCCCTCGCCCGCGCAAAAGTGGGTCATAAGGCTTGTTAGGGCCGCCATTGTCCTCGGTTTTTCCTGGCCGAGGTGTCTAGCGAGCCATTCGTCCCGGACACTGTGCTTGAAAGCCGCTAAGGCTTCGGCATCCGGGCAGTCGATGATTTGATTCTTCTTTGTGAGAAATCTGTTCCAGAGCTTACGGGCTGACTCTCTGGGTTGTTGAATTATGTGACTTAGATCGTCTACATCCGGAGGTCGGACATAGGTCCCTTGAAAATTAGCCCTGAAAGCATCCTCAAGTTCCTCCAAGATTCTGTTTGAGTTTTCGGGGAGGCTTTTCAACCAGTGCCGAGCTGGTCCTTTCAACTTGAGGGGCAGGTACTTGATGGCGTGGAGATCATCTCCGCGGGCCATGTGGATGTGAAGGATAAAGTCCTCAATCAGATCCCAGGGTCTGTCGTTCCGTCGTATGCCTCTATGTTCACGGGTTTGAATCCCTCTGGAAATTCATGATCCAGCACCTCGTCGGTGAAGCACAGGGGGTGCACGGCACCCCTGTATTTGGATGTGTCATGGCATGCTGTCAATGGTTGTTCTTTTCGGTGTTGATTCCGAGTTGGTATTCGATCAGTATCATCGTTTTGGTGGTTGTGATCCTGCGCCGGAGCATGCTTCCTAGATCCATAAATGGACCTGACCATACCGGAGTTTTTTCCCAGGTGCTCATGTAAATCGTGTGCTGACATCTGTGCAGCGTCGTTAGCCACCCTGTCGCCGCCACGGGGTGGTCGGTCCGGCGGATCGGCCGTATTATTTTTCGGCGGAACGGGGTGGTCGGTCGGGCAGCAGCTTGCGCTTTGGGTAGCTCTTCGTGTGGCGATCGCCACCGTATGTTTCTTCAGTGTCGAGCACTTTGTTCCATCTGCGGTTGAGCATATCCTGCATGGCCTTAAGCCTTTGCTTCTGCTTCTTCAAGCTCCTCGCGGTGGCGATAAGCCTTCTTTGGAGGTTCTCTTGTTCCAATTGCCTTTCGGGGATGATGAGTGCATCGTCATCCGTACTGTTCTCCTCTCTGGAGACAGATTTATGATTTTTATCTCCGCCATCGCTATGATCGGACAGCAGCCCTGGACTATGTTCGGTGTCCCCTAGCCCATCCTGCTCTATCACTGGGTCCATGGGGTCGTCGTCGCCTTTTGAGTCGACTAGGGAATTATTCTTTCTTGCGTTGTTATCGCTGTTTTTACAATGGCGGGATTTAGAGCGGCGTCGACATCGTCGCTTTGGTTGCTTCTCAAGAGGATTATCCTCTGTTGCATCCTTCTGTTCCTCGCCGTTGTTTTCTTTTGGTGTGTCCACCATGTATATATCATATGATGAGGTGGTTGTCCAGTGCCCTGCGGGCGGTGGTTCCTGTTCCTCTCCAGCATCGTCGTCCTTACCGTTGATGTCTTCGGAGTCGAAATCAAGCATGTCGGCTAAGTCATCGACATTGGCTACCAAGTGGGTGGTGGGTGGGAAACGAATTTCTTCGTCATCAGCTTCCCACTCAAGCCGGACATAGTTCGGCCAAGAGTCTCCTGACAGGGAGAGAGATTTCAATGAATTCAGCACGTCGCCCAAGGGTGAGTGTTGAAAGATATCCGCGGAGGTAAACTCCATGATCGCTGTCCAATCAGATTTGATAGGCATGGATGTGCGTGGTTCGGAACCTATGGCCTGAGGCGAGTCCGAGGGTCCAATGACACGGATCTCTTTGGAGGTGAAGTCTGTGTTCGGCTCTAGCGCCGATGAGTGTGCAACCTCCGTGGCGGGGTCTATCCACCCGTCCTCATATGGCGCGATCTGCTCCGGATCTAAGGCCAGGGCAGCTGCAGGTGCGTTTTCCTGAACGGCGTCTGATGGCAGATCTAAGTCATGCTCAACGTGACTATACGGCGCACCTGTCATGGGCTCGAATCCGTCGAAGATCAAGTCTCAGCAGATGTCGGCAGTGTAGTTCAAGCTTCCAAACCTGACCTGATGGCCAGGGGCGTAGCTATTGATCTACTCCAGATGGCCAAGCGAGTTGGCCCGCAGTACGAAGCCGACTAATACAAAGAACTGTCTTGGGAGGAAAACCTCACCCTAGATCGCATCGTTGTAGATGATTGAAGAAGCCATCAAGCCTTACCGCGACGACACAGTGGAACTCTCAATGAAAGCACCAATGTCGGTGTCAAAACCGGCGGATCTCGGGTAGGGGGTCGCGAACTATGCGTCTAAGGCTAATGGTAACAGGAGACGGGGGACACAATCTTTACCCAGGTTCGGGCCCTCGCGATGGAGGTAATACCCTAATTCCTGCTTGATTGATCTTGATGATATGAGTATTACAAGAGTTGATCTACCATGAGATCGTAGAGCCTATGAGTATGATTGTTGTTGTCCTACGGACTAAACCCTCCGGTTTATATAGACACCAGAGGGGGCTAGGGTTACACAGAGTCGGTTACAGAGAAGGAGATCCACATATCCGCCAATCTTGCCTTCCACGCAAAGGAGAGTCCCACCCGGACACGGGACGAAGTCTTCAATCTTGTATCTTCATAGTCCAACAGTCCGGCACAAGTACATAGCTCGGCTGTCCGAGGACCCCCTAATCCAGGACTCCCTCACCCTCCCTGAGTCGCCTTCTCCCCCTGTTCCCCCGACCGGGGTCGCAACAGGGGCGAGACCCGCCGGATAGCCTCGACGGTGACTCCGCGGAGAGAATAAGGTCAACCCCTCCCCTCGACACCTCGACGTCCTCCCCACCTACCTCCACTCACCTATCTCACCTCCCTGGTCCACCCCGCTCTCCCAGCTCTCTGTCTCGGCCACTCACCTCACTCGAGCGCCATCGACGCCATGGCCGCGCAAAAGCCACGACCACCTTCTTCCCCGCACCGCGCCTCCCTGTCCATACTCTCCGTCGGTGTCGTCTACGCCGCCTACGCCAAGCGCTTGGAGCTGGGGAGCAACAGAGCGCCTGCATCACCGTCTTCTTCCTCCTTGGCCTGGCGGCCTCCGTCAGCGATTCGCTCCGGCAAGCTCTCCCCCAAGCCCGCTTGGCTCACCTGTAGGTCACGGTGAGCCCCTGCCTTCTTCCCCCCGCCCTTCTCATCAATGTTTGTACCTGACGAAACGGAGCAATAACTAGCAAGTCCGAGAAAGCTTCTTACTTGCTTGACAGTCTTCGGAGGGGTCCAGTCAAGAATAGCCTGAACGCACTCTGGGTTGACAGCAATACCATCCTTGGAGATGACATGACCAAGGTAGGTGACTTCTTGAAGCCAGAATTGGCACTTGGAATACTTGTCATAAAGTTGATGTTCTCGAAGCTTCTCTAGAACAAGTCGAAGATGTTCAGCATGCTCTTCTTTGTTCTTCGAATATACCAGAATATCATTCAGATAGACCACGACGAACTTGTGAAGGTAATCCATGAATATATAGTTCATCAAACGAGAGAATGTAGCTGGAGCATTGGTTAAATTGAATGACATGACGGTGTACTCGTAATAACCATAACGAGTGACGAATGCGGTCTTGGGAATATCCTCTTCACGAACACGGATCTGGTGGTAACCGAACCTCAAGTCAAGTTAGAGAATATCGATGAACCAGCCATTTGATCATAGAGATCATTGATCCCAGGAAGGGGATATTTGTTCTGAATTGTACCTTGGTTGATAGGACGGTAGTCTTGGACCAAACGGTTCGTTCTGTCCTTCTTCTTAACGAAGAGAGAAGGTGCTCCCCAAGCAGAGGAACTTGGACGAATGAAACCCTTGGGAAGAGATTTGTCGATTTCCTCCTTCAGTTCAAGGAGCTCATGAGGTGGCATCTTGTAGGGTCGCTTGGCAATAGGAACGGTGCCTGGTTTCAAGTCGATGACGAACTCGACAACCCGGGCAGGGGGTATTCCTGGAAGTTCTTCTGGAAAGACATCTAGGAAGTCACGAACAACTGGAATCTTTTTAATTCCCTCAAGAGGTGTTGCGTTCAACGCATTCAAAGCATAAAGTCGTGCTTCAACATTTTGAACAATCTGAGCATGGTAGCTTACTATCTCATCGGAAGGATGTAGGAGATGAACGACTTTGGTGGCACACACGATAGAGGCAGTATGTGCTTTCAACCATTCCATTCCCGGAATGAGGTCAATATTGGAAGACTCCAAAATAATGGGAGAAACATGAAATTCCAACCCTTCAATTTCAACAAGGACGTCGCGACCAATCATGGTAGTTCGACACTGACCCGCACGGGTGAGTACCACTATCGGAGTGTTCATCGGCTCGCATCGAGTGTCATGTGCGTAAGCAAAATTTTCTGACATGAATGAATGTGATGCTGCTGAATCGAATAAAACAGAAGCCGGTACTGAATTAATGAGAAAAGTACCCATCACAGTGGCAGGCTGGTCTTGAGCTTCATTCAGATCAACATGATTAGCCTGACCACAGCCATAAGGTCTGGCATTGTTGTTATGGGGCTATTACGACCAGTTGAAGGCAGATCCAGCTGGCTCTTTTTCTTATTGCACTCTTTGGCAAGGTGACCTAGATGGCCACATCTGAAGCACATACCATCATTGGGATTGGGAGCAGGAGCTTGGTGTGGTACAACTCGAAGAGGCTACCTCTGCGGTGGAGGAGGCAGACGAGGTGCAACATAGGACTGTCTTGGTGCAGGTGCAGTTGGACGATACATGCTGTGGGGAATCCATATCCGACGCTTCTGCGTTGGTGGGCCTGAAGATGAGCCAGCATCACGACTGTGCCTGAGGGATCCCTGGTGTTCCTGAAGACCAGTCTCAACCTAAATAACATTTTTCACCATGGTGGCGAAGTCGGCAAAGTCATGAACGAGCAGTGCTAGCTTGATATCAGGTTGAAGTCCATCACGAAACTTTTCCTTCTTACGAGCATTAGTATCAATGTCTTCTTCAACATAACGGGACAAGTCCAAGAATTCCCGGTGATAAGCATCTACAGACTTGTTGCCTTGGGTGAGATTGCGGAAATCTCGCTTCTTCATGTCCATGATTCCTTAAGGAATGAAGCAGGCATGAAAGGCAGCATGGATATCCGTCCAAGTGATGACCATTCCAGCAGGTAGGGTATGCCTGTGGTTGTCCCACCATTGAGCAGTGGGACCCTTTAGAAAGAATGATGCAAAGGTGAAATAGCTAGCAAGGGCCACACTAGCAGACTCCATTTCATACATGATGTCGCGGAGCTAGTCATCAGCATCAAGGGGCTGAGTTGAGCTACGATAAATAGTTGGGTTGAGGCGCATGAAGTCCTGACTTTTACCGTAGCTCAACTCAGCCCCTTGATGTTGATGACTGGCTCCGCGACATCACGTATGAAATGGGGTCTGCTAGTGTGGCCCTTGCTAGCTATGTCACCTTTGCAACATTCTTTCTGAAGGGTCCCGCTGCTCAATGGTGGGATAGCCACAGGCATACCATACCTGCTAGAACGGTCATCACTTGGCCGGATTTCCAAGCTGCCTTTCGTGCCCGCTTCATTCCTCAAAGAATCATGGACAGGAAGAAGCGAGATTTCCGCAACCTCACCCAAGGCAACAAGTCTGTAGATGCTTATCAGCGGGAATTCTTGGACTTGTCCCGTTATGCTGAAGAAGACATTGATACTGATGCTCGTAAGCAGGAAAAGTTTCGTGATGGACTTCAACCTGATATCAAGCTAGCACTGCTCGTTCATGACTTTGCTGACTTTCCCACCTTGGTGAACTAGGCTATACAGGTTGAGACTGGTCTTCAGGAACACCAGGGATCCCTCAGGCGCAGCCGTGACGCTGGCTCATCTTCGGGCAAGCCAGCGCAGAAGCGTCGGATATGGATTCCCCATACCATGTATCGTCCAACTGCACCTGCACCAAGACACTCCTATGTTGCACCTTGTCTGCCTCCTCCACCGCAGAGGCAGCCTCTTCGAGTTGTACCACACCAAGCTCCTACTCCCAATCCCAATGACGGTATGTGCTTCAGATGTGGCCATGTAGGTCACCTTGCCAAAGAGTGCAATCAAAAAAAGAGCCAGCTGGCTCTGCCTTCAACTGGCCGTAACAATCAGCCCCATAACAACAATGCTAGACCTTATGGCCGTGGTCAGGCTAATCATGTTGATCTGAATGAAGCTCAAGACCAGCCTGCCACTGTGATGGGTAGTCTTCTCATTAATTCAGTACTGGCTTCTATTTTATTCGATTCAGGAGCATCGCATTCATTCATGTCAGAAAATTTTGCTTACGCACATGTCACTCGATGCGAGCCCATGAACACTCCGATAGTGGTACGCACCATTGCGGGTCATTGTCGAACTACCATGATTGGTCGCGACGTCCTCGTTGAAATTGAAGGGTTGGAATTTCATGTTTCTCCCATTATAGTCTTCCAATATTGACCTCATTCTGGGAATGGAATGGTTGAAAGCACATGCTACCTCTATCGTTTGTGCCACCAAAGTCGTTCATCTCCTACATCCTTCCGATGAGATAGTAAGCTACCATGCTTAGATTGTTAAAATGATGAAGCACGACTTTGCGCTTTGAATACGTTGAACGCAACACCTCTTGGGGGAATTAAAAAGATTCTAGTTGTTTACGACTTCCTAGATGTCTTTCCAGAAGAACTTCCAGGAATACCCCCTGCCCGGGCTGTTGAGTTCATCATCGACTTAAAACCAGGCACCGTTCCTATCGCCAAGCGACCTTACAAGATGCCACCTCATGAGCTCCTTGAACTGAAGGAGGAAATCGACAAATCTCTTCGCAAAGGTTTCATTCGTCCAAGTTCCTCTACTTGGGGAGCACCTTCTCTCTTCGTTAAGAGAAAGGACAGAACGAACCATTTGGTGCAAGACTAATGTCCTATCAACCAAGCTACAATTCAGAATAAATATCCCCTTCCTCAGATCAATGATCTCTATGATCAACTGGCTGGTTCATTGATATTCTCTAAACTCGACTTGAGGTTGGGTTACCACCAGATCCGTGGTCGTGAAGAGGATATTCCCAAGACCCCATTCGCCACTTGTTATGGTTCTTACGAGTACACCATCTTGTCATTCGGTTTAACCAACGCTCCAGCTACATTCTCTCGTCTGATGAACTATATATTCATGGATTACCTTCACAAGTTCGTCGTGGTCTATCTGAATGATATTCTGATATATTCGAAGAACAAAGAAGAGCATGTTGAACATCTTCGACTTGTTATAGAGAAGCTTCGAGAACATCAACTTTATGCTAAGTATTCCAAGTGCGAATTCTGGCTTCCCGAAGTCACGTACCTTGGACATGTCATCTCCAAGGATGGTATTGCCGTCAACCCAGAGCGTGTTCAGGCTATTCTTGACTGGACCCCTCCGTTTCGTCGAGAACTTCTCCAAGATTGCCAAGCCCCTGACCAATCTGCTTCACAAGGGCGTTAAGTTCAATTGGACAGACAATTGTCAGGAAAGTTTCCAGACACTCAAGGACAAGCTGACTTCTACCCTAGTGCTTGCTCCCCCTTATTCTCGCAAGGACTTTGTCATCTATTGTGACGCTTCACGTAAAGGATTAGGCTGTGTCCTAATGCAAGAGCGTCCCATCAAGTACGTCCTCACAAAGAGAACTACCCAGTTCATGACCTCGAGCTTGCTACGGTTATCTTTGCACTGAAGCTATGGCGACAGTACCTTCTCGGTTATCATTGTGAGATCTTCACCGATCATCAGAGTCTGAAGTACCTGTTTACCCAGCCAGATTTGAACCTTCATCAGCAGTGATGGATGGAAGCTATTGTTGAATACAACTACGGTATATCCTATACCCATGGCAAGGCCAATGTAATGGTTGATGCCTTGAGCCACAAGTCTTATTGCAATAATCACATGGTCTAAAAAGCTCAACCCCGCCTTTATGAAGAGCTATGCAAGCTGAACCTTCAACTAGTTCCACAGGGTTCTCTGAATAACCTTGTCCTGGAACCAACTCTTTCGAAAGCAATTAAGTCTGCTCAAGCCAAAGATGCTCATGTTGATTTGATGATAAAGGATCTTGCCTTAGAGAAATCTAGAGATTTCTCACTTGGTGAAGACGGAACCTTATACTTCAGAGATCGCATTGTAGTACCCTGGTTTGAGCTTATGACAGAGAAGGTGATGAAAGAAGCACATGACACCCCTCTTTCTATTCATCCGGGAAGTACCAAGATGTATGTAGACATCCGTCAGAAGTACAGGTGGTCTAAAATTAAGCAAGACATTGCTCGATATATCGAAAAATGTGACATTTGTCGTCGCGTCAAAGAAGAACATCAGAAACTGGCTGGACTTCTACAACCGCTTCCGATTCCTGAATGGAAGTGGATAAGATCCAAATGGACTTCGTCACTGGCTTTCCCAAGTCTCGGAAAGGTAATGATGCTATCTTTGTCGTCATCGACCAATTCTCGAACGTTCCTCACTTTTTGCCAGTCAAGGAGACAATCACTGCTAGTGAATTAGCAAACTTGTATATCTCCAGAATTGTGACACTCCACGACATTCCGAAGGAGATCAGTTCAGATCGCGGCAGTATATTCACTTCAAAGTTCTGGGATAGTTTCCAAGAGGCAATGGGAACTCATATTACCTACAACACTGCTTATCATCCCCAATCCCAAGGCCAAGTCGAGCGCGTCAATCAAATTCTTGAAGACATGCTTCGTGCCTGCGTTATTTCTTTCGACAAGAAGTGGGAAGAATCTCTCCCTTATGCGGAGTTCTCTTATAACAACAGCTATCAGGCCAGCTTGAAGATGGCACCCTTTGAAGTTCTTTATGGACGTAAATGCCGAACCCCTCTGAATTGGTCGGAAACTGGGGAACGGACGCTCATTGGTCCAGACATTATTCAACAAGCTGAAGAGCAGGTACGCATTGTCCAAGATAATCTGAAGGCGGGCCAGTCCCGTCAGAAGAGCAACTATGACCGGAAACACTAGGGTTCAACTTATCAACCTGGTGAACAAGCTTATTTGCGTGTCACTCCTTTGAGAGGCACTCATCAGTTCGGAGTCAAGGGCAAGCTAGCTCCGCGCTACATTGGTCCTTTCCGCGTTGTCTCCTATCGTGGACTGGTGGCTTATCAATTGGAGTTGCCACCTCAGTTTTTTCACGTCCATGACGTCTTCCACGTGTCGCAACTTCGTCGATGCTTCAAGGATCCAGAACGTGAACTGGATCCTGAATTGATTGAAGTTCAAGATGACCTCACATACAAAGAGCATCCTATACGCATTCTTGAAGAAGCTAAACGTCGAACCCGCCAGAAGGTTACCAAGTTCCTCAAGGTGCAATGGTCGAATCATACTAAAGATGAAGCCACATGGGAACGCGAAGATAACCTTCAGGCTGAATACCCCGACCTGTTCCCTTCTACCTCTTAATTCTCGGGACGAGAATTTCTTTTGGAGGAGGAGAGTTGTAACACCCCGGTGTAATGATGCTACAGTAATCCTGGGGGTTAAGTTAGTCCTTTTGCTTAACAAGTGTTTGTTCATCATTGTCTCTTATCTCTTTCAAATTCCAGTTGAATTCAATTTCAAATTATGTGTGAAATTCAAAAATGCTCAAACATGAAAACTAAAATGTTCATCATGTGGAAAGTATTCTTCTGGTAATATTGGTGATGAACCAACATTTTTGCAAAGTGCCTAAATGGCCTAAAATAGCTATAACAGAAAGTTGTTAAAGAAAAAGCAAAAGTTAAAAAAAAAGAGAAAGTGCACAAGCCAATGTGCACTGGGCCAAGTGCACAGTGCCTGGCCCAAGCCTCGGCCCATTCCAGATGGTCCAGCCCAGCCCCTCCCCGGGTCGCCTTCTCCCCCTGTTCCCCCGACCGGGGTCACAACAGGGGTGAGCCCCGCCGGACCGCCTCGACGGCGATTCCCCAGAGAGGATAAGGTCGACCCCTCCCCTCGATGCCTCGACCTCCTCCCCACCTACCTCCACTCACCTGTCTCGCCTCCCAGGTCCACCCCGCTCTCCCCCCTCTCTGTCTCGGCCACTCACCTCACCCGAGCACCGTCGATGCCATGGCCACGGCATAGTGACGGCCACCTTCTTCCCCGCACCGCGCCTCCCTGTCCATACTCTCCGTCGGTGTCATCTACGCCGCCTACACCAAGCGCCTGGAGCTGGGGAGCAACGGAGCGCCCGCATCACCGTCTTCTTCCCTCCTTGGCCTGGCGGACTCCATTCGCGATTCAATCCGGCGAGCTCTCCCCAAGCCCGCTTTGCTCACCTATAGGTCATGGTGAGCCCCTGCCTTCTTTCCCCCGCCCTTCTCGTCGATGTTCATACTCGTAGTCGTCATCCCCGCTGTGGTCGAGCCCTCTGCCGCGTACGCTCGTGGCCGGCGTGGTCCCATTGGTCACACGCGCATGCCCACTCGCTTTGTTGGCCCACGTAGACGTTGTAGGTACCTCGTGTCACTCTTCTTGCTCACCATAGCCTAGATTCCTGTGACGCGCGATGTCCGACGTCCGCTGTGGTGCTCACCGCCATCACCTCCGTCCACCTCCGGCCTCGTAACCACTCCGGTTGGACGCGGCATCATCTTCCCATTCGAGCGTGCCAAGTCGCGCGAAAAATGGACGATTGTAGGCGAATCCCGACGCTCCACTGGCCGCTCCGCCGTGGTTTCAGCTCGTCGGAGCAACTCTAGCGCCGGTGCCGACATGGCGCCATGTGTCCTCCCCATTGCCAATGATAGTGGGCCATGTGGGTCCAGTCAAATTGGTTGACCAGTCAACCATGCTGACTGGGCTCACCGTGCCACTGACTAGTGGGCCACCGCCCCCTTAATCAACTAGATTAACAAAATTAATTAGGTTAACCTAATTTCTCACTGACCAGTGGGCCCCAGCTAACTAACTAGTTAAATTAGTTTAGTCTAAACTTCTAAACTAGCTGTGTCAGTGACAGTGGGGTCCCACTCATCAGGTTGACCCTAGTCAACTCAGTTGACTGTTGACGTCATGATGACGTCAGGCTGATGCCGTAATTCTATTTTTCGAATTAAATTAAATAATAACAATTTCAGAATAATGTTTTAAAACTTTGGTAAATTATATAAAATAAACCGTAACTCGGATGAAAATGTTTTCTACATGAAAGTTGCTCAGAAAAACGAGACGAATCCGAATACGCGGTCCGTTTACCTGTTAGATGCTTGTAACTATCTGAACATGGAACATTCCCCCTCCGGTCCTCTGTGTGATACAGGTACAGAACCGGGAATACATTCCCGTTTGAGTTCCCCCTTCACCTTACCGAGACTGATGCTGCCCCTATGATCGACTACGTCAACAACGACCCCTCCTTGCGAGAGCAACCAGGCAAGCCTCCCCCCTTTGATCATCCCGATATTGCCCATTTCATTCTCTCGTGCTTGCATTTGATTTTGCTACTGTTATTGTTTGCTCCTATTTTGATGCATAGCCTGCTTTTGTAACCTGCATATTGTTACCTACATGCTTATCCTAAACTGCTTAGTATAGGTTGGTTAGTGATCCATCAGTGACCCCCCCACCTTGTCCTTGTTGCCCCTGCTTCATCATCGACGACTTGATCAACGTGATCGGCGACCAGAGCCCGACACCTCAAATCACATCACGCCCCATTTGTTGCTCGACTCTGCAGAGTTACCGTCGAGTGCTGAGGGCGGAACCTCTTACATCACTCCTGATGAGATCTTTGTAGTGTAGCTATTCGGTCGTGGTCATCAAGGGTGATTTCCTCCTTAACCACTTCCGATACACCTCTATCGTGCAACCCCTCAAGTCTAAACCTTGAGGGTGGATCCTCTTACGTTCACCTTGATGATTACATCGAGTGGAATTCACCGAGGGTGATTCCACGGGTTTTCCCCTTTATGTTTGGACACACGGATACTTGGACTTTACAACTGTTACTTGGACAGGAGGGTCGACTGTGAGGGGTACCCATGAGTGATGTGGAGACGGGTTGACCTGGAGGGTGCCCGCGAGATAATTACGAGGCGTGGCCGGGGATTCCTAGCCCTTGCCGCAAGTCCTCGATCCGGGGCAACGGGGTCACATATTTCATGAGTCTCTGCTTGTTACTGCGCGTTCATAATCCACTATGATTTGGATATTTGATCCGAGGGGCCTCTGGCCTGATAGCACTAACCATCAGGTGGGCACTGTATGGGCGTTCTGCATCGTATGCATCAGCCGAAGCTTATTAGACGTCATTGACTGAGCGGCGTGCGGAGGGTTGGATTGGTAAGCTCCTACCTTTTTTAAGGAGGTAGCTAGGTCTTCTCACCGGCCGCCCATGCTACGTGCAGGAGTTCCCGGGGCGATGGCCCATGACCCCTAGGGGCATAGGTTTAGTTCGGCGTGCTGGCCTCTCTATTAAGCCTAGGTAGGGTTGCGGCCTATTGTTTGGCCGAGGTCAGGCATGACCGAGGAAAGTGTGTCCAGCCGGAGTTAATCGAGCGTGGTGGGTAAGTTGGTGCACACCTGCAGGGAAGAAAACATTTGTCGATAGCCTGCCTACGGTAATAGACACTTGGAGTTGTATCCCGATCGATACAACTAGAACTGGATACTTGTGATGAGAATTGGATTGTGGTGACAAATGGATAGTATGGCTCTGGGATTGCTTTCTCGCAGGGAGTCGAGAAAGGATCTCTGGCCGAGGTTGATAACACTACTACTACTTTTCTTTATGCTACTCTTATCTCTTCTGAATGTTCTAAGATGCTTGGAGCTGCTTGACGATGCTAGTCTTTGATAGGCTAGGCTTTCCCCTTCTGTTCTGGCATTCTGCAGTCCAGTCCACAGATACAGCCCATTTCATTGATACCGATGCATATGTAGTGTAGATCCTTGCTTGCGAGTACTTTGGATGAGTACTCATGGTTTCTTTGCTCCCCCTTTTCCCCCTTTCTTCTTCTTTCCGGTTGATGCAACCAGATGGTGGAGCCCAGGATCCAGACGCCAGCTTCGACGATGACTGCTACTACACTGAGGGTGCCTACTACTACGTGGAGGCCGTCGATGACCAGGAGTAGTTAGGAGGCTCCCAGGCAGAAGGCCTTGCCTTTTCGATTGTTGTTGCTTTTGTGCTAGCCTTCTTAAGGCAAACTTGTCTAACTTATGTCTGTACTCAGATATTGTTGCTTCCGCTGACTCTTGTGTTTTTGAGCTTATGTATTTGAGCCCTCGAGGCCCCTGGCTTGTAATAGAAAGCTTGTATTATTTTAATTTGTGTCTAGAGTCGTGTTGTGATATCTTCCCGTGAGTCCTTGATCTTGATCGTACACATTTGCGTGTATGATTAGTGTATGATTGAATTGAGGGCGTCACACCCGTTGGACCTGATGAGCGGGGTCGCGTCGGACGGTGCCGTTGTTTGCCCGTTGGGCCGTGCGCAGGCCGCAACGCCAGAAGCCTGTTATGCATGCACGCCATGTCTAGCTAGCCTGCTATGCATGCATGTAGCTAGCCTACCTGCATGTGCCGCTGCCCACCGCCATGATGCTCTGACCGACCTCTTTTTCATGGGAGTCGGTGCCGCTGGTTCATCTCATCTCCCATGCGTGTCTCCTCGATGTAGATCATTGTTTCACACTTTTTGATCCACCCGCATCTATTCAACTTGGCAATTAAAACCTGTTGGCAATTAAAGTGGCATATCGATCGATCGACGTGGCTCGCTTGAACGTAAGCGCGGCCGGTACCACTCCCCTTCCCTTCCCCTTTCCCTATTTAAACCACCACCCCTCCATCTATTCTCCACACATCCATTTGCGCCGCCCCCTTCTCTTCTTCACCAAAACCCAAAGCACTCTCAAAGCGAGGTGAGGATGCAGTACAACGGCCCCACATTCCAGCTCCCACCAACCGTGCCGGAGAGACGGTATCCGGCCGACGTCGTGTGGGCATTCTCACGCTGGAGGGGTGCAAGGGGGTTTGCCCAGTTGTTCCTTGGTGTGGGCTTCGCCCACCTCCCGGCGGGCTCGCCGGTGATGTTCCGACTGGAGGAAGTGCGTCCAAACTCCAGGACTCCGCCGATAGGGCTCACCGTCACCTTCACCAACAAATTTGACGCGTTCTACCTCCTTGGCAAGGTGTTTTGGTGTGGATGCAAATTCATCGCATTCATAACCCACAACATCTTCACAAACTTCGACTGCATATTCCCCACCCGAGACGGTATGCACAACCCCCCTACTACATCGGCGAGGACGGCATGGAGAGGAGAAGCAGTGAAGATGGTAGTGAAGTCCTGGTCTCGTGAGCTTGTCATGCTCTAGGGTCTTAGGGCTTTTTATATTTTATATATTTCTATCTTAATTATGTCGTTGGTTGTACCGTGAACTTGTTATCTCTGTCGTGTTATCCCCTAAGAACTATGTTATGCTTGCTACCCTTATTTGATATGTCCTTGGTTATCTGTGTTTTGCTTGCTATTTCTATCTTATTTGACGTGAGATATCGCTAGATTGATATGGTGCCGTACGCGAACCCTTATGCTAAATCAATCAATGAAAGGGTATCGCTCAATGAAAACCAACAAGTTTTGGGGTTAGCCTTGTAAAAATGGTTGGAGGGTAGCCCATTCGTCTTGTTATATTCATGGTGTGTACTTGTGTAGATCAAGTTTAAATGGCCCATTTAGAGTAGGGTCAAGTTTTCACACGCGCGGATAATGGACTAGTTGAAGTGTCAAAAAGGAAACTAAATCTAGAAAAATGAGCCATGTTGATGTTCAAAAGAGAAGAAGAAAAACTAATCTTTTTTTAATTGTAGGTGGCCCTATTCCGTATATTGTATGAATAAAAACAAGCTAATTTTGGAATGGTTTGTGCCCTATGCTATGGTTTAGGGCACCCTCTGTTTTATGTAAGAAGTATGCTATGGTTGCTAGTTTCTATGTTATGGATGTATGCTTGCTACGTGCGATATCGGTAGATGGATATTAGTGCTATAGTCGAGCCCTAGACATGCTCTCTAGATTGATATGGTGGCTAATGGTGCCACCAGACTTTATTTTAGACTTGGTTATCAGATGCATATCAGGATCTACATAATTAAGTATGACATGCTCTTAATAACAAAAACAAAAAAAAATCATGTATACAATATTTGTATTTTTATTGCAACAAAAACATGTTTATAATACCCGCATGTCAAAAAATCAAAGTGTTGTGCCGTAGGCTATATACAGAAGGAAAATTCCACGATATGTACAAATAAATTTTACATGGGCAAGTCCAACAATAAAAGGGGATTTACCATGGCAATAATGAAGGAAAAAACAGAGCCAGCGCATGCACTATTTTCTAGGCCTCTTTTATCTTTGTGGGTCTTCGACACTCAACGCAATGATACGGCCCAACGCAGTTTGGGCCCTAGAACTATGTTTTTTCTGTGGTTTGTGTTGTCTGACGAAACTGAAGAAACTGAAAGTGTACAAAACTGACGAAACTGACATGATCCACAAATTAAGCAACACGGAGCATAGAGCACATGATGCACAAATTAAGCAACACGGAGCATAGAGCACATGATCGACAAATTAAGGCAACACAGAGCATAGAGCACATGATCCACAAATTTAACCAAATCCTAGAGCACATGACACCACACTAATAACATCTCTAACAAGTGATGACCAGCAAGTCAGCAAATCCTAGAGCAACTACACAAAAATAAATGGGATAAAATCCTAAAGCTATCAGTTTCGCCTGCTTGTTTAATTGGATCATCTGCTTCAAGTTCTTGTTCACCTTCTTTAATTCCCCCTTCAGATCTGCATCCCCAACTGTCAGAGAAGCACTTTCAGAGACCAAATTTGTTGGTGCTGATTGCAGAATGAGCTCCCGGGTTGGGGCCCCATTGAATTGAATCCTCTTATTGTACTCATCCAGCCATTCAAAATGTGTGCATTTCTTCACGATCTGAAACGAAAACATGAACCCTAAATCCCAAATCAAAAAAAATAAAAGAAAATAGAAAAAGAAATCAGAGAAAAATCATGAGATCTAACCTGCCCCTCTGGCTTACTCTCGCATTTCACAAACTCGCACCCATAGTTGCCATTATTGACCTCCTTCTAAGTCAACCGTATTAGTGGCACGCTACATGGGCAGTCAGGACATCGCTCCATGGCAAGAGGACCATACTAGGTCCACGAGGGGCGGGAGGCTGAAGTGGAGCTCGACATATCGCCCAAACTCATCGGAGAAGAAGAAGCAAAGGAGTGGCTCCTCTAGTCGCTGGAGAAGAAGAAGCAGAGGATGAGTGGGTCTTCTCGTCGCCGTAGAATAAGCACCAGAAGAAAGGGGAGGCACAACCAACAAGTCTCGCGGATCACCTCTCGCTGATCGCGCCACGATCGAACGATGCGGAGCCGTCCATGTGATCCTACGGCGTGGAGTCTGCACGCAGCCTGCCCTCGGAATTCCTTCTAGAAGACCACATCCGAGGGTTGTCGCTTGGCGCTAGGGTATGATCGGACGGCTGACGTTTGGAGCTAGGGTGAGGCGAAACCCCGCGGGGTTTAGATGGGTTTTGAGCTAGTCAACGGGGTTTCCAAGGCATTGACTGAGCAATCCTAAAAAAACAAAAAAATATGAAACCTTCGTCGTTCGTTGTTTTATAAGACACACTAACGAGGAAAAATACTAAACTTGGTATACGGACATTTACAAGAAAAACCTAGCTAGCACGATCGAGGTCAAATGAGCACCATTAATTGAAAAAGAATAAAAAAATATAAAACATGCGCACAATGTTGTCTTGTGTGATATGTTACCCACTAAAAATCATAAACTTTGTCTACGGACATTTTCATTAAAAGACCTTCACGCATATGAGCTATCACGTACAACATTTCAGAGAGATCAAGGAGAGGAGGTAGGGTTCCCTTCAGTTTTTGAAAATTAAAAAAAATCAAAAAAATCACCAAAGCTTGATTTCAAAGTGAATAAGAAGGATCTGAACTTAGTTTTCCATTTTCATATTTTAAACATGTTTTTTCATGGTTTTCTATTAAAGTATATTTTTTTCAAAAAATGAAAAAAAATAGAAAGATTAATTCAATAAATAGTGATTCGTCGAATCTACACTATATAGATTGAATAGGTGTTAATAAAAAATATTCGGCTCATTTGGAGTAGGTCCGAAAAAAACTTGATTACAAATGGGGTTGTTTACCCTAGCTTGGGAGCTCATTTGGATCACATTCTCATGACTACAAGTTTTACCATGCAAAAGAGATTAGATTGATCACCTAACGTTTATAATAGTTCAACAAACTTTGCAACTCAAGCCACAGGGGAATGGATTTCAAGTATTGGTTCAAATTCAAAGTTTGCCTAAAATTCAAATTCTACCTCAAATTTCACATCGAATTACAAATAGAATTATTACACCTTAAAAGTTTTCACCCTTATTACAAATCATTAAAGTTCAAAGTTTATGACTTCCATTCAAGTTCAAATTCAAATCTTTTCCTTGCTCCTTGTGTTCCGGGATGGGTTAACCGTCTTGCTTCTGGTTTCCCTGTCTAGGATATTTTGTGCTTTTCAAAACCTTTGTCTTGTTGCTTCTGATCTTCACTTCTGGTGGTGGCGGTTTTGTTGAGCTTTGACTGACCTAGCAAGTGATGACCAGTTGACGGTCATCTGTGGGTTAACTCATCCTTAAAGGAACTTCAGACAAAATAACCTCCTCCTCTCTTATAGCTTCAAAACCATCATAAGCCATGGTTTCAAATTATAAATCAGATGATGGTTCAACCGATGAAGTTTCTTCCTCCCTTGGTCTTTTTTGTCCTGCGCCTCTAATTAACCTAGACTTGGGTCAAATTGAGCTTAGTCATTGATAAAAAGGAGAACAAATGCAAAAACAGGGAAATGTTGCACACGTACCTTGCTGCTACTTCAGTTGCTTCATTCTCCTCTGCTGCTGCACTCTCCTCTAAACTTGCTGCATTCTCCTCTACTGCTGCATTCTCCTGTAAACTTGCTGCATTCTCCTCTGCTGCTGCATTCTCCTCTGCATTTCCTGCTGCCCATTGTTCCTATTCTCCAAATGATGCATCAACTGGATTGTACAACGCTTAGCAATATGCCCTAGGATACCACATCTTTTGCACTTACGTTGTTTTTTACACGACCTTCTTCACCAGCTCTTATCCTGTTTTTCCTTGGTCTTCCTGGTGGTCTAGTTAGTATAGAAGAATAGAGTTTGAACCCTGGGTCTACTATGGTCCATTGGTCTTTTCCCAAGAGTGTAGCCACATTTTCAGCATAAGCAGCCCTAAATTTGGCAACAAAGAAATATTCAGAGCAATACTGATCAACTTCACCATCTTCACATCCAATAACAGTCATGAGATGTAGGGCATGTATGCACGGCTTCCCGTGGATCTGCCATTGCCTACAACTGCATTCATTAGTTGCAAGGTTCACTGGATATCTCCATTCCCTATTTTTATTGTCTGTGTATCTCACCTCAGCCTCGTATGTTGACGGTCGAATGCATTTCACCCTTAGTCCTCTTGCCTTGCCATGCAATGCCTTAATCAGAGCTGGGAGCATAAGATTGCCAACATATTGTGTTTTTGCAATTCTTTTACAAAGAGCCATCTTTATCATGATCATGCCTGATCTTATCAAATGCTTGCCACAACAAAAGCCCTTTCACTTACTTGAACTTTGCATTGAAACACTGAGCGAGGTTATTGGTCGCATAGTCTACTTTGCAGATTTCATTGAATTTGCTTCTTGACCACAACTTTCCATGATGTTCATCCATGTACTCCTTCACCAAAGGATTGTGAGCATACAACACTCTAAAATAGTGCTCATGCTGCCTCAAGCTGCATGTGTATGATGCCGGCCATAGGTTCTCATCATAAATTTTGCCTTTGAATTTCTTTTGAAAATTCTGCGCTAGGTGTTGCATACATTCCCTTTGTTCCACTCCAGGGAATACAATTTCTACTGTAGTTTCTAAACCCTTGCAAGCATCTATGTGTATAACTAAACCTGAGGGTGTACCTATAATGTTGCACAACTGCTGCAGAAACCAGACCCAACTCTCCTCGGACACTACCTCCAACACACCAAATGCCACTGGGAATAGCCAGTTGTGTCCATCAACTGCAGAAGCTGCTGCTAGCTGGCCTCTCCATCTTCCATTCAAAGCAGTTGCATCGACGGCCAAATAGGGACTACAACCATTCAGAAACCCCTGCCAGCAAGCCTTGAAATAAACAAAAGCCCTCCTGAAGCACTCCTTCTCCAGTGCCTTCCCTTTTATTTTGTACTTAACTGTATGCTTGTCAATCTCTACAACACTCCCTGGACTAGCCTTCTCCACTTCAGCTTTGATGTTGTAAAGCAACTGAAAACTCTCATTCCATGGACCATTAATATTATCAAGAGCCCTTTCCATTGCATAGAAAATGTTCATGTAAGATATATTAATCTTGTACTTCTCAACACTACAAAAAAAAGACACATCCATGACATTTTGGGCCGAACGAAACTTTTTTCTGTCATACATATGACACTTCTATGACGATAATTGTGACAAAACCCGGTATCATCATAGATGTGGTTGGCTCCTACTTCTATGACAAAAAATGATGACAGAAAATGGGCTTTTCGTCCTGGGTGGGCCGGATATGCAGCTGCATGACATTCTTTGGGCCGTCCATGACGGAAAAAACTGTGGTAGAAGCGAGGGCAAGGAAAATTACGGGGAGTTCCCGGTTACGATGGGTGGTTGGGGGCCAAGCGATGCACGTTTCTCTCGTACACGTACACGCATGTGTGCGAGGCGTTGGCTCTAACTGAACCCGAATGAGGCGTTGGGCTCTAACTGAACCCGAGCGATTGCACTGCAGGCTACGCATTACTGAAACCGAGCGATCGATCGATGGTTGTTAACTGGACCCGATCGAGCGATTCCTTTGCTACTTCTGCTAACTAAATCGATCGATGCTGCCTCTTTGATGAACAGTGAGCGTTGCGGGCGTGGGGGTGGATGAACAGTATGCGATGGCATTGCCTCTGGATGAACAGGACCCCGATCGATCGAGTCGATTGGGGTTGGATGAACAGGACCCCGTGGTGTGGAGGGATGGATGAACAGGATGACTCCGTGGAGGGCTGGATGAACAGTACACGGTGGAGGGGTGCCCGTGGAGGGGTGGTTGAACAGTAGCCGGTGGAGTAGCGCGAGGTGGAGGCTGGATGAACAGGAGCCCGTGGAGGCTAGAGGAGGTCGACGGTAGCCCGTGGAGGCTGGAGGAGGTCCACGGTGGAGATGAATAGTATCTCATGGAGTCCCGTTTTGCGGTACACCACACCCCTCCCGATGAACAGGACCCCCGTTTCGACCATAGCACTCCAACACAAGTCCGTTTCGTCCGTTTTGCGGTACGCCACACCCCTCCCGATCAACACAACCCCTGTTTCGACCGTAGGAGGTCCGTTTCCTCCGTTTTGCGGTACGCCAAATCCCTCCCGATGAACAGGATCCCGTTTCGAACGTGGCCGGTCAAACACAAGGACGTTTCCTCCGTTCTGCGGTATGCCAGGCCTCGTTTCCATCACCTGCTCCGTCCAAGCCGATTGGCTCCCACGCGTTCCGTTGCCTCCCGATGAACACGACGCATTCCGTTGCCTCCCCATGAACACGACTCATTCCGTTGCCTCCCCATGAACACGATGACGACGCTATTTCTCCATTCCGACCCAGCCATGTACACGAGCCCTGGCCGTACGTATGCGCGAGTAGGCGTTCTCGAGACCCCGCCAATATGTACGTACATGGCCGTTTTTTCTTTCTTGCACCCTGGCCGTTGTACATACGTGTACATACTACATGCGCGCCTCTACTATGACACGTACACGCCTATACTATGACACGTGCGCGCCTCTACATCCACCAATATGTACGTACACATTTGCGACTAGAATGACAACGCAACATACGATTCGACCAGGTGGGTCCCGACTGTCAGGCACTTCCTTGCATGCTAAGATGTAGCTAGTGGGTCCCAGCAGTCAGGGGGCGAATCATTTTTTTGGACGCACTTCCTTGCGTGCGAAGATGTAGCTGGTGGGTCCCAGCAATCAGGGGGCGAATCATTTTTTTCACGAAATATGGTGGCCCGTCCGGTGGCTCCTCGCTGTCAGGTGGAGGAATAATTATTTTGCGTGTAATAAGGAGGCCCTTCCTTGTGGCTGTCGTAGACCCAGCTGTTAGCCTCTCCATGTACAGTACTCTTCTGATGGAAGTCGGTCGTTGACCACATTAACCACGCCGCACCGAGAGAACCACGGCGGTGGACGATGACGAGGCCTAGGAAGGGGACGACGCGGAGCTGGGGAAGACGCAGCAGTGGATGCCCACGCGAAGAGGAGTACAAGGGTTCATTGGTTCAGCTGCGGTGTGAGGCTGTCGTCGCCACAGAATAACAGGGGGTTTGGGTGAGTAGAGGGATGGCCTGGCCAGCGGTGGGAGCAGTAGGAGCGATGAGGCCTCCGCGGCATCACAACCAGCCACGGGAGGCAGGAGCATGCGGCACGACCGGCGCTGCTTTGGGTGGCTGGAGCACGAAGACGAGAGGTTGAAGAAGCACTACGGCCGTTGGATGGACATCGTACGGTCACTAGAGCTAGAATCGTTCATATTGACTAAGTTGACAAAGCCCTCCATCCCCGTCAACTTAGTAGGCCCACAAGTCAGCCTCCCACCAAGGTGGGTCCCAGCTAGCCGGGGCAGTATTCATTTTTTGCGTAATAAGGAGGCACTTCCGGTGGGCCCGAGCTGACAGCAGGGGGAACATTTTTTCGCGAAATACGGTGGCCCGTACGGTGCGTCCCTGCAGTCAGGGGGAAACGTTTTTTTCGCAAAATATTGGTGGCCCGTCCAGTGGGTCCCTGCTGTCAGGTGGAGGAATAATTATTTTGCGCGTAATAAGGAGGCACTTCCTTGCGGCTGCCGTGGACCCAGCTGCCAGCCTCTCCATGTACAGTACTCTTTCGATGGAAGTCAATCCTTGACCATGTTGACCACGCCGTGCCGAGAGCACCAGGGTGGTGGACGACGGTGAGGCCTAGGAAGGAAGGGGTGACGCGGAGCCGGGGAAGACCCGACAGTGGATGCCCACGCATAGAGGAGTAGGAGGGTTCACTGGTTCGGCTATGGTGTGAGGCTGCCATCGCCGCAGGGCCTGGCTAGCAGTGGGAGTAGTAGGGAGCGGTGAGGCCTCAACGGCAGCACAGCCGGCCACTAGAGGCAGGAGCAGGCGGTCTTGCCATTGCTGGTTTGGGCGGCTGGTGCAAGAAGAGCAGCACTTGAAGAAGCAGCAGGACCGTTCGATTCAAATCCAACAGTTACTACTGCTACAATTGTTTGTTGACTAAGTTGACAAGCCTTGCCTGCGCGTCAACTTAGTAGGCCCACAGGTTAGCCTCCCAACCGGTGCGCCCCATATGTCAGTGGGAGGAATCATTATTTTTGCATAATAAGGAGGCAGTTGATTGCGTGCAGCAAGGCCAGCGGAGGAAGTAGCGTGGGCCGGGGAAGCCTGCGCGGCATCACAACGGGCCACAAGAGGAGGGAGCAGGCAGTCCCGCCGGCACTAGTTTAAGCGGCTGGAGCATGAAGACCAGAGATTGAAGAAGCACGCCGGCCGTTGGATGGACATCTAACAGTCACTACTGCTAGAATCGTGTGTTGACTGACAAAGCCTTGCGTAAACAAGTCAGCCTCGAAATCTATGTCAAGTATAGCCCATTTGCTATTATTTTTATAATTTTTATTCATTTTCTAATTCATATGGAAATTATTGCAGCCCGTTTTCCATTTTTAGAATTGCTGCCCATTTTCTGGTCAGTACCAGGGTTAAAAAATTAACTAAATATGTGCGAAATTTTGAAAATTCACAAATTTTGGCTTGGGAACAAAATATTCTTAATCCAAAAAGTAGTAGCCATACTAAAACCAATTTAAAAATAAATTAGTACTATGTCATGCTAAATCCAATGAAATACTACAAAATATCAGTGAAGAACAAAAACAAAAAAAGAAACTAACATCCCATTTGCTATAATTATTTTTGGAATTTTCAACCCCTTTGATATTACTTTTAACAGACACTGGCCATACTCTTTGGCCAGGCCGGAATGCATCCCTCCTCGTCTTGAAAGATTTGCAGCCCAGTAAGTCAAAGAAAATAAATAGGCCTAGCTCGGGTATTCTTCAAAAAAGAAATACTGGGCTTCCTATTTTCCCAAAGAAAAACCTGCAAGGCTGGTCATGTTGTTAGATGGGCCACAGAGACCGCACAACCCAATTATAGCCTGCTCCTCCGAATTACTACTCAAAAAAGTAGCGCAATTTTGTCATTAATTAACTATATGTTAAAAATGATGTGGGTCCCGGATATCAACAGGGTGGATTTGAGTAAAAAAACGAGGGGTGCATCTGAGTAGTAAAAGAGGCACTTGCTTGTGTTCGGGAGTGGACCTGGTGGGTCCATACTGTCATACTCACAACTACAGTTCTCTCTCGATTCACTATGTTGACAAGGACCGTTTCAAAAAAAAACTATGTTGACAGGGCCGGACGGTGGCGCCGCGGCGAGCGCACCAAGGCGAAGGATAAATTGCTGTCGCCAATGTGCTGTCCTAGGTTGGACATTCTTATTGAAAAAGAAAAATGGACCGGAACTATTTACGACGTTGACTACGATTTGCATGGGTCTGCTGGTTGCAGGAAGAAAATGCTGGGAGAAAGAAGACTGGTCGCTATCTTTGCCTAAGAATAATATCGACTGAATATAATGACAGTATCATAGGAAATAATATCCTCCTGTTAAATCATGAATTTAAAGAACTGGTGCATGAGCATTTAGCTTTATTTAGTTATTTACTTATTTATGTTTAGGGGACCATGAGCATGTACCTGGGCCGGATTCATGTGAGAGCCTCTTTTCCAGTTAATTATGGGCTCCTCTATTGGGCCTTTATCAGTGGGCTGCATGTTATCAACAAGTGGAAAATGTGTTCCATATGAAAAATAGTATGCGTTACGTATGGTACGGGGCACTAAGGATCGAACAGTGCAATGACTTCCAAAACATTGTGTTTGTCGTTCTAACAACACATTTATTCAACCAACAGACGAAATATACTGCTGATTGTACATTGAAAACAGCAGCAGCAGCAACCAGGGCTGGGGGTGCAACAGAAGCAGTAAGTAGGCCAGAAGATTGAAGACGCAGCTCTCTCTTCCAAACCAAACTTCAGCCATTATTACAAAAGGGCTACCAAAAAAGAACAAGTGTATGCATCAAACTAAATAAAGGTCCTACTACACCAAGTGTACGCATCTAACTAACTAGCTCAGTTTGATGTTACTATTTATTAAGCTATGGAGATTGGCTGACGGCTTGAACCAGATGGGTGCCTGACGGGGGAAACTCCAGCCAGTAGGTCGAAGTCTGATACTTGCGACGCTCTCTCCTACTTTGGGTTGCAGAGCGTGGTGGCACATATCAGGTTATGGTGCATGCAGAGATGCATGGTACGCTGTGTACACATAGTTTTGCCTGATGAACGAAACCGCGCTGCCATCATGATCCTTGCCATCGGTTATCTCCTGGTTAATCGGATAACTCAGTTTGACAAACAGAGAGCGTGTACCAAGGCTACTTACCAGCCTCCAGTCAAAAATTCCTGAAGGCCCAGAGAAGCTGGGATCCTGCTCAAAGTCCATGCAGTGACTATGATTGTATTCCGCGAAACAACACGTCAGGTACGTGTGAACGATCAACAATTTTTCGCCATCATCTGATCAAGCCAGGAACCACCTGCAACTGTCGTGCCGCTTTTCTTTGAAAGGTTCTGGGATTAGGAAGGGTAGGGACACCAGGCGTCCTACAACATCATATCAAGTTGGAGTCAAATAAAAAAGGGCTATTTATTTAGTCAATCTTAAGAACAACATGTTATGAGCATGAATATTTTTCCAGTAAATGTTGACAGTAATATAAGCAAGCCATCATGATATCATAGGAAAGTAACATACTGCTGTAACAGCCGATTGTAGCGATGACTAGAGTAGGCCAGCAATACGTCCAGCCATAGAAGGAGTCGACAGCGTAAATGAACCCCTTGTGTTCAATGGCATCAGAGAACCATGGAGGGTGTATGATCCTGCGATTGTCGTGCAGATTTATCCACTTACCGTAGTGACCTGTCAGATAGGTGAGACCGCGGTTGAAGAACACAATTAGCCTGAAGTCTTTATAATTCGCAGATCTTGTGGGAACTTGGCAGATTACAACCTTGAGCAAATCAAACTTGGTATCATGTTGACTAGTCTAAGATTCCAAGTATACTGGGCCGCGGTGCCAAAGCAGTGCAGTGTTAATCGAAGGAAGGGGGATCAGTCGCCGGGTGTAGACCACCACGAGCATCCAGCTGCCGCGACCGTCGACGAGCACCATCCAAGACGTGTTCATGCCGACCCAGTACATACCGTTAATGTAGTTGAGGATGATGGGGATCGGATCGCAGTCAAGGGGGTTGATGCTCGACACCCTGTGGATCAGTATGTTGCGTGACACGCCATTTCTGAAGATCAGGCGGCATCAGCAAGCAAGGAACTGGCTTAAAAAGCTCCGGACTGAGGGCTTTGAGTAAACGGTACAGCCCCGACAAGCACGCGGCGAGCGGCATGGTACTGAGATTGTCCACACAAGAAACAATGAGCTTGATTACCTCTATGGGGAGCGAATTCCAGCCACTCTTTTGGCGGACGCTGCTCGGTTCTGCCATTGTTAGTGCTTGGGTTTCGGACGAGGGGGTGAGGCGCCTTAGCGGGGACGGAAGATTGGACGAGATTATGTGCGGACAAAGATGGAGAAGCGAATATGTGCTGCGGGAAGTGGACAGGTGATGATGACTACAGCATGCCGCTTGACTTACGAGACACATACCAGCATCATAGGGTCATATCGATGCCAGACAACTTGCTTGAGTGATCACAGTACTGGTACTCCCTACAGTACCTACTACAGTACTATGCCCTAACTTGCTTGAGTAGAGTAGTAGAGTAGGACTCTGCTCGACTACTATCACCGGAGGAGTAGTATATTCTAATCTAAAATAGTTACAAACTTCAATACCCGAGCATTGAACGACTATGAACCATGCTCAAAGACCGTGTCTACGTGGTGTTTGGAACTATGTGCAAAAAAATAGCAAGATGCCCGTGCATTGCACGGCACACCATCATCACCAACTTGGTTTTTTCTCTACTCCTACTCCTATAAAAGACTCAGTTGGTGATGATGGAGGCGAGGAGGTGTGTTCAGTCGGGCGTGCAGCGGACGGTGCAGTACTATTCAATTTGTTATAAAAAACAAAGAAGAGTAGTAGAGATAGAGACTTAGGGAGGAGCACGAGGTTGTGGGAGATAAAGATAAACGAGGCAAGGCCTTATCTGTAAATGTGGAGAGAGGTGCGGGTATCTTCTGTAAAATTGTCATAGTTGGCTTTCTATCCGTCAGATATAGATCGGACGGTCTATATTACAAGATGGCAGGCATACCATCATCACCAACTCGATTTTCTATAAGAGTAGATATAGATAGATAGAGACTAGGGAGTACTAGTAAGGACACCATCTACTGCTTCGTGTGCTACTCCTGCGCTCCATTCGGCGGCCGCAACGTCCCCTACAGCCACTCCCTCCTGCGCTCCATTTGGCGAGCGCTGTTGAAATTTGGGGAGCGCACTCTCGCGACTGCTGGCAGCCACGACTTCACCGACGACGACTTCTTCCCCGACCTCGGCAACCTCTTCCTCAACAACATGGGCGACAACCTCAACGCCAACGGTGCTGCTCCCGTTGCACCGTATGTGTCTCTGTCCTTCCTGTTCGAAATCATGGTAGAATTCATGTTTCTACTCTGTATCCTACTACTATGCTAGTCCACATGATTAGTTTCATCTCTATTATAGCCGTCATGATTTATTTTGTGCCTATTCGGATTAAATATCGTGGCAACTTGCTCATATATTCAACTGGCACAACGTCCCCTACAGCCACTCCCGTTTCATGGACGGCCTGGTCGATGCCTCCAACGAGCCCTTTGTCGACTACTATGAGTGTCCGATGCCGTTTTGGAGATCGCCAGCGGACATGGTGCATCACCTCACGGATGCGTGTAGCGGTCACTACTGGCCCTTGGCGGAGAACATCAAATACGAGACGTGCTACCCATTCACCATGCTGGAGTCGCTAGAGGATCACTGCCACCTGCTAGTCTCGGAGGAGGATGGCTGCGTCTTCCTCTTGATCGTGGGCACCGGCAAGGCCCATGAAGGCTGCCGCCCCGTCTCTGTAGTGTGTGTCAGGGGCGACGCCGCTGACGCTAACACTGACATGAGGCCGATGTACGGGTGTGTGGTCAGTGTTATTACCCCTCCTGGTCACGTGGGCGGCGACACCAGCCTCATCGAACGGACTTGGACTCTAGGGAGCTGGGACTTTCCCATTGATGTGGACTTGGAAAACCCATGGCAACCTTTACCCGCCGATGCGGTGCACGGGGACTCCAAGGAGGTTCACCTGGACATACGCATTATCAAGTTAAATGTTGGTCATTAGTCTTCGCTCAATGTAATCCGCTGTCTAAGTATGTGGAGACTTCCATGCATGATCTTGCTCTATTGGAGTATCGCGCATGAATAAAAGTGTATCCGTTTATGGTTTAGTCTAGAATCTTCCATGTATGAATTTTTACTACAGTACTGGTGAAAGACTTACGATGAACCATTTCTTACATCTCCTCTGCCCCCTTGCAAGTCATCCTGATTTAATCCCTCCGTCTAGGTGTATAAGGGCATGGTTAATATTACTTAATAGTATAGCCAACTGTTGACTATAGAAAGTGCCATGTCATCTATAGCCAACATGTATAACAATCGATACTCAAAAACTAATTCTTAAAGATCATTTCTTGCAAATCACAATAAGTGTTATTTCTTCGCAAGTTTTGGATGCGACTTGAACAGTTGAACGCTTTTGTTTGCAAAAGATGCATTTTTATCTTTCACCCGGATGTTTGTGAGCTCTTGAGATGAAATAATATCCGAAGAAACCTATAGATACCCGTTACACATGAGATGACCCCCACATCCTTTGTCAAAATAAACAACTCCCGATCAATTCATTTCACTCTTCGGTGCAACGTACGGGCACCTTACTACTATAGATTAGTACGACCAAAAATTAAACTAACATTATATATAGTACGATAAATGCTGATGCATGTCACCTAAAATTATATCATTCAAAACTATTTTCAAATACGAATCCAACGATATAGTTTTGTTGACATCCACTAACATTTTGTCAGTTAAATCTTCAGTCAAATTCAATGGGGATAAACCACGACCGGTGTAGTAGTACTAGTGTAGAGGGCGGCGCTGCACGGGAGTCTCACCTCTCACCCCGCTCGTGGCGTGGCAATAAAGCCGTCATATCACAAAACCCAACCACTCCCAGTAATAAGTGGCCTGGTAAAATAAACGGACAAGCAACCATCACATCCCTCCCTCTTTTTTGCATTTCATCTCTCTACATTTAGTTTCTCTGGTTTATCTCGCACACTCGATCCCTAGCTACTACTCCTAGGGCCAGTTCTTTTGGCGGATTCCCTAGCATTTCCCATAAGACTAGTCACAGTGAAGAGTAACAATAAGGCGCCTCACTCATTTATTTGGGCTTCTAAACTACTACTCCGTACTGATTTATTCCTTGCCATTGTAATTTGTGCTAAATTTTGACCAAAGATTTAACTGATAAAATGTCAATCCCTCCATCTAGGTGTGTAAGTCATCTTACGAAACCCAAATAATCCCAAAACACTTAGGCGCAGTGCATTAACTTCTACCTCGTTTCTTGTTTCTTGACATATGAACCAATAAGAGATAAAGAGTGTGCACGCTTTTAATGACTTGATACTATCAAACACGACATGCAGTGGTTGGGTCATTGCATGCAATACTATTAATTAGCAAATAAACATTAACGTTTCTCGTTTTCCCCTCCTCCTTGGTCACGGTGCACAGCCTAAGATGACTTACTCACCTAGATGGAGGGAGTAGTGCATGTGACATGCACGAACATTTCATTAGTTAAATTTATGAGCAAAATTTGATACAAATTACAATGGGGACCAATAAACCAGGACGGAGGTAGTAGTTATGGGATTACTAATCTAGAAGCCTAAAAGAACTGGCCCCTGGTACTCCTACTAGTAGTAGTACTCAAGTTGGAATTCCAATTGCACGACACAACTTGTTAGGCAAAAAATTCGATACAGGGTGTAGGAAGCGGTTTGGGAATTTGCATGCCTTTCCAACCAGTGAGATACTCCGTACAAAGTACGACAGAGAAATAACCACATATAAGGAAGCTAAAAGTAAACAATCAAACAAGCATTTTTGCATTTTTTTTGCATTGAATCGTTTCACATGCTTGACTAGTGATGTTTTTCTACTTATACAGAAACCGCATCGTAATGTTAAAACGTGCATTTGCACGTACATAAGTAATAGTAGTACTCCCTCTGTCTAGGTGTATAAGTATTCCCTCCTTGGTCATGGTGCACAACCAAAGATGACTTATTGACTTGGACGGAGGGAGTAGCACAGTCTGCAAGCATATATCGAGAGAGACGTGTAGTGCGATAGTATATAGTAAAGTTTGTGCTATATGCACGTACTTGCAAAATGCGTACGAATACACAAGGTTTCCAAACTTTCTCTTTTACATACTTAATTAAGGACGCTAAAAATTCCTGAAAGTTCAGGATTTATCATTTGTGTCCCGAAAGCTAATGAGATCGCCTTACGAAAAAAAATTATACTCCTCCTAAAAGCCACGACGCTCGCAGGAGCGCTTGCGGCGCGCCGCGAGTGCCCTGGTGCACGACCGTTTCCCAGTGCGCTGACAAAACGCCTCTTCCTCAGCCTCGCAACTCGCGAGGTGCTGATTGGCGGCTTGCCGGCGGGCGAGCGCGATCTCACCGGTGTGGTGATCCGGCGCCAACTGGTACTCTCCTCGCAGGAAGCATGCACCCGGTCCACGTACCGCCAAGCGTAGATGAGGCGCTTGGGCCCGACTGCACTCAGGGCGTTGGCACGGGCGTCCTGCCGCCACCCTCACGGCCCCCGCACGAGCCTTCTGCCAAAGGGCCAATTGCCTGACTCTCTCGGACGCGACATAGGCCTCCCAGGCAGCTTGTTCCGCGGTGCACTTCTCTTCCTCGGCCTTCTTCTCCGCCTCTATTTTCGCGCGCTCTGCTGGAGGCAAAGCCTCCCACAAGGCGACATCCATTTATTTCCAAAGCTCCTCAAGGCTGGGGGGGCTCGGCGGGCGGCGCGGCGTTCTCCTCGTAGTGGGGAGTCGACACGTCCTCCGATGCGCGTGCTGGCGAGATTGGGAACGCCGACGCGTCCACCTCGACGCGTCGCGGTGAGGAGCGGAACGCCAACGCGTCCTCCTCGACTAGTGGCGGCGAGGAACGGAACGGTGACGCGTCGCGTCGCGGTGAGGAGCGGAACACCGATGCGTCCTCCTCGAATAGTGGCGGCGAGGAACGGAACGGCGACGCATCGCGTAGCGGCGAGGAGAGGAACACCGACGCGTCCTCCTCGACTAGTGGCGGCGAGGAACGGAATGGCGACGCGTGACCGTCCGCACGGTGCAGCGAGGGGCTCCTAGGGCTTGGGAGGGGTGATGCCATGGTGGTTGACGTGAGAGGGAGGGGGAGGAGATAGCGATGAACGTGAACGTGGGGGGGAGGAGATAGCGATGTCGTGGGAGGCGCAGTATTTATAGCGAGCAATGGTACACCTATGTAAGATATGGACAGAGCTGCACTGACTTAACTGCAGGTCCAGTTGCGTCACTGACATGTGGGCCAGACCGCTGTTGGGCCCATATGTCAGTGAACCAATGCACCTGCAGTAAAGTAACAGCTACGTGGGCATATTTGTTGGAGTAAATTACAGGGGGGAGGAGTGGAAATATTGCTGGTTACAACGGATTGGACGAGTGTGGGGGGAGGAGAGACATGCATGCAGATTTTTTCACATGGGGTGGAGTGGTCGGACCGCCGGAGGGAGAAGGAGAGTTTGGCAGGCATAGAGGAAAAGATTTGGAGATGAACAGGCTTCCTGCAGGTATGGGGAATAGTGCATAATAAGTCATCTTGCATGTCGGGCTAGGTATAGTCTCAAGTCATTAAAAACATACACGCCCCACACATGTTCATATTTCAAGGTGCACTAAATTACTGCATGCGATGATTAAGGCTTGCTATATGGTGGTATCTTAGCTGGTATCATGCACACGGGAATAGCAAACATGCTGATGTGGCAAAGAATTAAAGAAGCGAGGGGGGTTAGAGTAACTAGTGTTCATGCATGCATTGGTAAACACATTTTTTTGTGAAGAACGACAACATTAGTTGAGTACTTCTGCAGACTTCAAAAACTATTCCACCGCCTCTACTATCTTGCAAAGAGTAGGTGAAATTTTTGAATCGAGCCCTTTAAACTAGAAGGTAGGTAGTAGTACTCTAATAGCTAACCTTGTTGTGATGAAGCCAATGTACCTGGACAGAGGAACTAGTCTGCATTGTGCATTTAAGTTTTGTCTGAAGTCAATGTACCTCTACTTTCACCATACTTATAGAAAAATGTATCAACATTCACAATGCCAAATCAACATTTTTACACTCATTATAAAATGTAGTTCTTATATTCATTATAATCAGTATTGTAGATATTGATATTTTTAGTATAAATTTGGTCAAACACTTTGCAAACGGTTGATGGGAGTAAAAAGGACCAGAGGGAGTATCATGCATGCGGAGTAGGCAAAAAAATTGCTCATTTATAGCCGGTCGAAGTCTCAAAGGGCACGACCGTGGGAGGGAGGCGAAGGTCGTGGGAGGCGCGACGGTTGACGGAATTAAGTGAAGTTACATCCACGCGCCAGTATGGCGTGCAAGCAGGCAGAAGCTATACCGTCGGACCTACAATATGGGTCTAGTAGACATGACATCTAGTGGGTCCCGCATAGTTCTCGAGAACTCTTTGGGGGCTTGCAGCCGTTTATCCACCGGGCAAGCCAGCAACCCCACGCCATTCGCACTCCCTACTCATCCCCGTCTTCTACCTTACAACAGTTCACTCCCAGTCATCCCGTCCTTTCACATTAGTTCCCTCCCAGTTTTTTTTGCGGGGTACAACAGTTCAACTTCTCCTAACCCTCCTCCAAAATCCATGGCCTCCCAAATCTCCATGGTTGCCACTGAGTGCCAGGTTAGAGCCATCACCGGCGATCAGTTCATCGTCATCTACACACATGGATCCTCGACGGTGAAAGCATGGCCTGCTCGCTTCCTACGCATGTTCAACAGTTCAACAGATGAGTGGGTCACTAGGCTAGATGTTGAGTACACCACAATCCTGGGACGAGAGAAGGATCTAAAGGACAAAGAGAGGAAGAAGCCCGTCGTGATCCAGGTTTGCATACATAATGTTTGCTTGGTCTACCACATATGCCATGCCGATGTTGAGTGCCATGATTTTAAGAACTTCCTCAATGACAAAAGAGTGAAATTTGTTACTGTAGACTTTAAGAACAATAAGGATGTCCTGCGTCGGATAGGTCTCATTGTAGGCCAGCCCTTCGATCTCCAGAAGGCAAGCCTGGTGTCCTCCTCTCAACCTTCAATGTTGACCCTGGCAGTAGCCATGATTGATCCTTCGTACGCTAAAATGAAGAAACCTCATCACGAGTTTCATCATGCATGGGAGTCGAAGACATTAGATGAAGATCACATCCTGTACACAGCAATGGATGCCTACCTTTGTTTAAATATCTACAAGGGTTGGATGAAGAAGCAGAGCCTAGTGTCCGGTTCAAGCAAAGAAGTGTCGGCGAAGAGGAAGAGGAAGAGGGGCGAGGACGAAGTCGACGATGTGGACTCGGACTCCGAGTAGGTGGCGGTGTTGTCGCTCATGCTGGTTCTACTACAGTGTCAAGTGGACTAGTTGCTTAGTTTATTTTCAAGCGTGTGTTGTGCTGAGAAGAGGCCCCAGCAGAACTGTGCTTATGTTCTTTCTCGTTATTTGAACTCTTTAATACGTACAGTAGTACTAGTACTATGTCTTACTACTGTTCTTCTTGCAGTTGGTACTACTGCTCGTATCTTCGTGTTCCTATTGTACTTAATACGTTCATACTAGTAATATAATTTGGGTCGGTCGATTTGTGAAAGAAGTTCGACGGAGCGAAGGAAGAAGACGGCAGAAGAGGTGCCATCCATGTTGCATCAAACGGCTCACAAGAGTCGACTGACCCAAATTGCTCCTTCAAATTGCAGGATCCACGTGGCATTCAAGGTCTCGAAGGTAGATTCTGCGTCTGCACCCGGTTTGCGGGTTCGATGCGCGCGCGACCGGCTTCCGCCGCGACAGCCACCATGCGCGCCTCCTCCGCACGGGCGGAGACGACAATGACACGCTAGTTCCTCCTCGCCGGTGTGCTGGAGCACGCGCTCGTCCTCCTCTTCGTACGCTGCGTGCATAACGCGGCTCCACCAGCTGCTCGCGTGCTTGGCAGCGTGGCGGCATCGCGAGGAGGGACTGCAGACGACGTGAGTGGGCGAGCCTTCGGCTTCCTGGCACAGGGATGGCGGCGACACGGCGGTGATGGGCGAGAAATTGTTTGCCAGAGCAGGCGGGCGCTGGCATGTGCAACGGCGCCGGCGGCATATTATTGAGTGCACGTGTGGGAGCTTACTTTAGTTTTATATAAGGTTGGTCAAACTTAAAAGAAAACCATACTAGTACACTTAAACATTAGACTTAGGCAGCGCTTTTATTAGTTAGTACCACAGCCACGATACGGAATCATGTGCAAGTGTGTGAACCGCGGCTGCGTGGTCGATCGAACGGTGCATCACCGTGTCGCGTTCGAAGGACATCCATCGAACCTTTTTGTGTGTGTGAAAACAATCCCCGAATATAACTCAATTTTTTTCCTGGGAAAGTTCTTGACGCTGCAATATTTCCATATATTTGAATTTAGCTCCAGTTCATGTTTATTTGGATTTGGACGTTTTAGGTGTTTTTTTAATACTGATTTTGTGTGTGTGACTGAGAGAGAACATGTGTATGTGTCCATATGTGTGTTGTGGCGAAAGGGCAATGTGGAGACGGTGTGCGTGTGATACAGACATAGAGAGGTGTGAATGTGCAAATGATCATGCATGAGTGAGACATAGACAGATGCCGATACGTTGTGTATACATGAGAGAACGGTCTTCTAGTTTAGTAGTGTGTGTGTGTGTGAGAGAGAGAGAGAGGAGCATCCGTAACACAACAACCATCTCTCTCGATTCGTCCGTCCCTCGCACGATCGCATGCAACACATGCATCAACGCGCACATTTTGACACCCTCACCCAGCCCCTGCCCACCTCAAGGCCCGCACAATCTCTTCATGAATACCCATTTCTCTCCTTAGGTTTGTTTTCTCTCAATATATGACACACACACATAGAGAGAGACACACACAACACAACACACACACACACACCCTCCCCCGGGCACACAATTTATCCCCATCCAAGGTTATACGGCGACCACTCTCGCTTGTGCTTCTTTGCACCCCAACATGCACAACACCTCAATCTTCAAAGAGGGCATCGAGCATATCGAAGACGGCGACCACACCACGGTAGAGAATGCGGGGCCAGTTGGAAGCAGGGTGATGTGACGACGGCTGACTAACTCCTCCCCCCACCCTCTCTCTCTCTCTCAAAAAATTACCAATCCCTCTCTCCCCCACACAAAATTATCAATCCCTCAACCCACGAGATCCTTCCCCTCTCGTCCATGTTTTTCTAGCTCTCTCATCAAACATGTTGTCTCTTCTCCTTCCACGTATATAGAATCCGGATGCACACGCATCTCACGTATATTACATGTGTCCATCTTTCTCACAGACCTAACTTCTTCCTCTCTCTTTCTCTCTCGGTGTGTGTGTGTGTGTGTGTGTGTCTTGTTAGGTTTGTCTCCTACTCTCTCGTCCACATACATACAATCTTTCCCGCCCTATCTGCTCCATCTTCAAAAGCTCTCTCTGCACGTTTCATTCACACATTGGGATATGTCAAAATGTTGCTTCTATAATGGCTGATGTAGAGTTATGGTTGGTTCTGTTGCATCCTACAAAGTAATAACTATGAAATGCATTTAGATTCTCATTTGACTGGGATTATGTGAGTTTGAGCATGTTGTGAAGTACTATAGACCTTGTATACATCTTGGGATTCGACAATGATTGTAACTATTGAATTGTATAGACCATTACATTCGAAGTCAATAGCCTAATATATTTATTTCACAGTTTCAACAAATGATTAGTTCACTACAAACTAAGAAAACAAATGTGTACTCCCTCTATTTTTATTTAAATCCGCGTATTACCATTGGTCAAAGTCAAGTTTTATAAACTCTCAGAAAGCTTATAACAAAAAATATTAACATATACAATAACAAATAAATACCATTAGATTCATTATTGAATGTACTTTCACATCATACATATTTGTTATGGTAAATGTTTATATTTTTCTATAAACTTGGTCAAACTTTAGGAAGTTTGACTTCGGTCAAACCTAATATGCAGAGTTTACTACTACTACTCGCTAGTTGCTTAGCCGAATCTCTCAACACGCCACACGGGGAGTTTAGTGTCACAAAATTTTGAGGTCGGCGGGAAAATCTCCCGCGACCCTGATTCGAGCAGTGGGAAGTTACCATCATAGCCTTTGGAACAGTCCTACGGATGATGCTTGGTAGGGGGCTATTTTTGTAAC
Organism: Triticum aestivum; assembly: GCF_018294505.1. Lineage (NCBI taxonomy): Eukaryota > Viridiplantae > Streptophyta > Magnoliopsida > Poales > Poaceae > Triticum > Triticum aestivum. The sequence continues at coordinate 418,199,816 of NC_057810.1, forward strand.
TTCAGGTTCTCCCTACCCAGCCAACCCCACCCCGGCATCCAGAGTAGTACACCTGAATACTCCCCATTTTCTATCCCTACCGCAAAATAGACTTCTCCATGGCACCGCCGCCTTCATGCTCCTCCCCTTTACATCGGCGCACTCGTCCACCGTAGTGCATCTGCCTCATTGACGACCTTGTACGCCACACTGGAGCTGGTCCACCGTCGTTGTCGTACACGGAGCCTCTTCCCCGACATCGTCTTCCACGGTCTTAGATCTGCTTCTCGGAAGCCGACGCCAAGCGCAGAAGTACCACAGTCGTGGACAATGAACTGACTCCCGTTGCCAACCATGACTCACAGAGGCCGCCGCGACCATCGTTCTCCTCCTCGATTGGTAATGTGTGTATTGAATCACTTAGCAGTACATGTGCAGTTCTAATTTTGTTCATACCTGCCCTTCAAATTTCCCGGGTGCTATTGTTCCCGTAAAAGTAATTGGTTATAGCCTCCATTGTCCAACAGAATATCAGCTTGTAATTGTGCGTCGCTCCTGTATCACGCTATGCTTGGGTAGGTTTTTCATCTGCAACCAGTAGTGTGGCAAATGATGGAAAGTTTTTTAGAACTAGCAAGATGCCCATGCGTTGCACGCATCAAGATGCATTTGTGTGAGTAGTTTATCTTGTGGGAGAAAAGGATGAATGAGGGAAGGCCTTATTTGCAAATCTGGAGAGGGATATGGGTATCTTTTTGCAAAATTCCCATTTGTTTCCTTCCTATTTGTCAGATATAAATCAGACGGCCTATATTGCAAGAAAAAAAGTACAAAGAAAAAAAAGTAGACAGTAGAGAAGTAGAGATAAATATTAAATATTAAATATTAAATAAAATATAACAGTAGAGAAGAGAGTAAAGATAGCAGAGACGTTGGGAAAGGACCACGCACGCGCGAGAAAAAGCGGCTGGGCGTGCGCTAGTTTTGGCGCGCGACGTCCGGCGCGCTTTATAAAATCCAACGCCCTCCCACTGCTCTGTGCCTTGCCACCGCTCTCTCCCCGCTCTGTGCCTCGCCATGGTTATCTCCACACTCTTTCTCGCCTCGCCGCCGCCGCGTTGCCGGGAAACTTGGGGATACCACTGCGTTCGCGCGCACCCCTCCGGCGGCTTCTCCGCCAAGATCCGGTTTCGCGGGATGCACCTCGGCCTCGGCAATTTCGACACCGCCAACGAGGCCGCCCGCACGTACGACATGGATTTGGACGTTTTAGGTGCATCCTAGTTTTTTTAATACTGATTTTGTGTGTGTGACTCAGAGAGAACATGTGTATGTGTCCATATGTGTGTTGTGGCGGAAGGGCAATGTGGAGACGGTGTGCGTGTGGTACAGACATAGAGAGGTGTGAATGTGCAAATGATCATGCATGAGTGAGACATAGACAGATGTCGGTACGTTGTGTATACATGAGAGAACGGTCTTCTAGTTTAGTAGTGTGTGTGTGTGTGAGACAGAGAGAGAGAGAGAGGAGCATCCGTAACACAACAGCCATCTCTCTCGATTCGTCCGTCCCTCGCACGATCGCATGCAACACATGAATCAACGCGCACATTTTGACACCCTCACCCGGCCCCTGCCCACCTCAAGGCTCGCACAATCTCTTCGTGAATACCCATTTCTCTCCTTATGTTTGTTTTCTCTCAATATATGACACACACACACACAAAGAGAGAGAGAGAGACACACATACAGCACAACACACACACACACACACCCTCCCCCGAGCACACAATTTATCCCCATCCAAGGTTATATGGCGACCACTCTCGCTTGTGCTTCTTTGCACCCCAACATGCACAACACCTCAATCTTCAAAGTGGGCATCGAGCAGATCGAAGACGGTGACCACACCGCGCTAGAGAATGCGGGGCTAGTTGCAAGCAGGGTGATGTGACGACGGCTGACTAACTCCTCCCCCCACCCTCTCTCTCTCACACACACACAAAATTACCAATCCCTCTCTCCCCCGCACAAAATTATCAATCCCTGAACCCACGAGATCCTTCCCCTCTCGTCCATGTTTTTCTAGCTCTCTCATCAAACATGTTGTCTCTTCTCCTTCCACGTATATAGAATCCGGATGCACACGCATCTCACGTATATTACATGTCCCCATCTTTCTCACAGACCTAACTTCCTCCTCTCTCTCTCTCTCTCTCTGTGTGTGTGTGTGTCTCGTTAGGTTTGTCTCCTACTCTCTCGTCCACATACATACAATCTTTCCCGCCCTATCTGCTCCATCTTCAAAAGCTCTCTCTGCACGTTTCATTCACACATTGGGATATGTCAAAATGTTGCTTCTATAATGGCTGATGTAGAGTTATGGTTGGTTCTGTTGCATCCTACAAAGTAATAACTATGAAATGCATTTAGATTCTCATTTGACTGGGATTATGTGAGTTTGAGCATGTTGTGAAGTACTATAGACCTTGTATACATCTTGGGATTCGACAATGATTGCAACTATTGAATTGTATAGACCATTACATTCGAAGTCAATAGCCTAATATATTTATTTCACAGTTTCAACAAATGATTAGTTCACTACAAACTAAGAAAACAAATGTGTACTCCCTCCGTTTTTATTTAAATCCGCGTATTACCATTGGTCAAAGTCAAGTTTTGTAAACTCTCAGAAAGCTTATAACAAAAAATATTAACATATACAATAACAAATAAATACCATTAGATTCATTATTGAATGTACTTTCACATCATACATATTTGTTATGGTAAATGTTTATATTTTTCTATAAACTTGGTCAAACTTTAGGAAGTTTGACTTCGGTCAAACCTAATATGCAGAGTTTACTACTACTACTCGCTAGTTGCTTAGCCGAATCACTCAACACGCCACACGAGGAGTTTAGTGTCACAAAATTTTGAGGTCGGCGGGAAAATCTCCCGCGACCCTGATTCGAGTAGTGGGAAGTTACCATCATAGTCTTCGGAACAGGCCTACGGATGACACTTGGTAGGGGGCTATTTTTGTAACTTCAGGTTCTCCCTACCCAACCAACCCCACCCCGGCACCCAGAGTAGTACACCTGAATACTCCCCATTTTCTATCCCCACGGCAAAATAGACTTCTCCATGGCACCGCCGCCTTCGTGCTCCTCCCCTTTACATCGGCGCACTCGTCCACCGCAGTGCATCTACCTCATCGACAACCTTGTACGCTGCACCGGAGCTGGTCCACCGTCGTTGTCGTACACGGAGCCTCTTCCCTGGCATCGTCTTCCACGGTCTTAGATCTGCTTCCCGGAAGCCGACGCCAAGCGCAGAAGTACCACCGTCGTGGACAATGAACTGACTCCCATTGCCGACCATGACTCACAGAGGCCGCCGCGACCATCATTCTCCTCCTCGATTGGTAATGTGTGTATTGAATCACTTAGCAGTACATGTGCAGTTCCAGTTTTGTGCATACCTGCCCTTCAAATTTCCCGGGTGCTATTGTTCCCGTAAAAGTAATTGGTTATAGCCTCCATTGTCCAACAGAATATCAGCTTGTAATTGTGCGTCGCTCCTGTATCACGCTATGCTTGGGTAGGTTTTTCATCTGCAACCAGTAGTGTGGCAAATGATGGAAAGTTTTTTAGAACTAGCAAGATGCCCATGCGTTGCACGCATCAAGATGCATTTGTATGAGTAGTTTATCTTGTGGAAGAAAAGGATGAATGAGGGAAGGCCTTATTTGCAAATCTGGAGAGGGATATGTGTATCTTTTTGCAAAATTCCCATTTGTTTCCTTCCTATCTGTCAGTTATAAATCAGACGGCCTATATTGCAAGAAAAAAAGTACAAAGAAAAAAAAGTAGACAGTAGAGAAGTAGAGATAAATATTAAATATTAAATATAAAATAAAATATAACAGTAGAGAAGAGAGTAGAGATAGCAGAGACGTCGGGTAAAGGACCACGCACGCGCGAGAAAAAGCGGCTGGGCGTGCGCTAGTTTTGGCGCGCGGCGTCCGGCGCGCTTTATAAAATCCAACGCCCTCCCACTGCTCTGTGCCTTGCCACCGCTCTCTCCCTGCTCTGTGCCTCGCCACCGCTCTCTCCACGCTCTTTCTCGCCTCGCCGCCGCCGCGTTGCCGGGAAACTTGGGGATACCGCGGCGTTCGCGCGCGCCCCTCTGGCGGCTTCTCCGCCGAGATCCAGTTTCGCGGGATGCGCCTCGGCCTCGGCAATTTCGACACCACCAACGAGGCCGCCCGCACGTACGACGTGGATTTGGATGTTTTAGGTGCGCCCTAGTTTTTTTAATACTGATTTTGTGTGCGTGACTCAGAGAGAACATGTGTATCTGTCCATATATGTGTTGTGGCGGAAGGGCAATGTGGAGACGGTGTGCGTGTGATACAAACATAGAGAGGTGTGAATGTGCAAATGATCATGCATGAGTGAGACATAGACAGATGCTGATACGTTGTGTATACATGAGAGAACGGTCTTCTAGTTTAGTAGTGTGTGTGTGTGTGTGTGTGTGTGTGTGTGTGTGACAGAGAGAGAGAGAGAGGAGCATCCGTAACACAACAACCATCTCTCTCGATTCATCCGTCCCTCGCACGATCGCATGCAACACATGCATCAACGCGCACATTTTGACACCCTCACCCGGCCCCTGCCCACCTCAAGGCCCGCACAATCTCTTCGTGAATACCCATTTCTTTCCTTAGGTTTGTTTTCTCTCAATATATGACACACACACACACACACAGAGACACACACAGACAAACCCACACACACACACACACACACTCCCCCGAGCACACAATTTATCCCCATCCAAGGTTATACGGCGACCACTCTCGCTTGTGCTTCTTTGCACCCCAACATGCACAACACCTCAATCTTCAAAGAGGGCATCGAACAGATCGAAGACGGTGACCACACCACGCTAGAGAATGCGGGGCCAGTTGGAAGCAGGGTGATGTGACGACGGCTGACTAACTCCTCCCCCCACCCTCTCTCTCTCTCGCACAAAATTACCAATCCCTCTCTCCCCCGCACAAAATTATCAATCCCTGAACCCACGAGATCCTTCCCCTGTCGTCCAGAATTTTCTAGCTCTCTCATCAAACATGTTGTCTCTTCTCCTTCCATGTATATAGAATCTGGATGTACACGCATCTCACGTATATTACATGTCTCCATCTTTCTCACAGACCTAACTTCTTCCTCTATCTCTCTCTCTCTCTCTCTCTCTCTCTCTCTATCTATCTATCTATCTATCTATCTCTATCTCTCTCTCTCTCTCTCTCTCTCTCTGTGTGTGTGTGTGTGTGTGTGTGTGTGTCTCGTTAGGTTTGTCTCCTACTCTCTCGTCCACATACATACAATCTTTCCCGCCCTATCTGCTCCATCTTCAAAAGCTCTCTCTGCACGTTTCATTCACACATTGGGATATGTCAAAATGTTGCTTCTATAATGGATGATGTAGAGTTATGGTTGGTTCTGTTGCATCCTACAAAGTAATAACTATGAAATGCATTTAGATTCTCATTTGACTGGGATTATGTGAGTTTGAGCATGTTGTGAAGTACTATAGACCTTGTATACATCTTGGGATTCGACAATGATTGTAACTATTGAATTGTATAGACCATTACATTCGAAGTCAATAGCCTAATATATTTATTTCACAGTTTCAACAAATGATTAGTTCACTACAAACTAAGAAAACAAACGTGTACTCCCTTCGTTTTTATTTAAGTCCATGTATTACCATTGGTCAAAATCAAGTTTTGTAAACTCTCAGAAAGCTTATAACAAAAAATATTAACATATACAATAACAAATAAATACCATTAGATTCATTATTGAATGTACTTTCACATCATACATATTTGTTATGGTAAATGTTTATATTTTTCTATAAACTTGGTCAAACTTTAGGAAGTTTGACTTCGGTCAAACCTAATATGCAGAGTTTACTACTACTACTCGCTAGTTGCTTAGCCGAATCACTCAACACGCCACACGGGGAGTTTAGTGTCACAAAATTTTGAGGTCGGCGGGAAAATCTCCCGCGACCCTGATTCGAGCAGTGGGAAGTTACCATCATAGCCTTCGGAACAGGCCTACGGATGACGCTTGGTAGGGGGCTATTTTTGTAACTTCAGGTTCACCCTACCCAGCCAACCCCACCCCGGCACCCAGAGTAGTACACCTGAATACTCCCCATTTTCTATCCCCACCGCAAAATAGACTTCTCCACGGCACCGCCGTCTTCTTGCTCCTCCCCTTTACATCGGCGCACTCGTCCACCGCAGCGCATCTGCCTCATCGACGACCTTGTACGCCGCACTGGAGCTGGTCCACCGTCGTTGTCGTACACGGAGCCTCTTCCCCGGCATCGTCTTCCACTGTCTTAGATCTGCTTCCGGAAGCCGACGCCAAGCGCAGAAGTACCACCATCATGGACAATGAACTGACTCCCGTTGCCGACCATGACTCACAGAGGCCGCCGCGACCATCGTTCTCCTCCTCGATTGGTAATGTGTGTATTGAATCACTTAGCAGTACATGTGCAGTTCCAATTTTGTTCATACCTACCCTTCAAATTTCCTGGGTGCTATTGTTCCCGTAAAAGTAATTGGTTATAGCCTCCATTGTCCAACAGAATATCAGCTTGTAATTGTGCGTCGCTCCTGTATCATGCTATGCTTGGGTAGGTTTTTCATCTGCAACCAGTACTGTGGCAAATGATGGAAAGTTTTTTAGAACTAGCAAGATGCCCATGCGTTGCACGCATCAAGATGCATTTGTATGAGTAGTTTATCTTGTGGGAGAAAAGGATGAACGAGGGAAGGCCTTATTTGCAAATCTGGAGAGGGATATGGGTATCTTTTTGCAAAATTCCCATTTGTTTCCTTCCTATCTGTCAGATATAAATCAGACGGCCTCTATTGCAAGAAGAAAAGTACAAAGAAAAAAAAGTAGACAGTAGAGAAGTAGAGATAAATATTAAATATTAAATATTAAATAAAATATAACAGTAGAGAAGAGAGTAGAGATAGCAGAGACGCCGGGAAAGGACCACGCACGCGCGAGAAAAAGCGGTTGGGAGTGCGCTAGTTTTGGCGCGCGGCGTCCGGCGTGCTTTATAAAATCCAACGCCCTCCCACTGCTCTGTGCCTTGCCACCGCTCTCTCCCCGCTCTGTGCCTCACCACGGCTCTCTCCCCTCTCTTTCTCGCCTCGCCGCCATCGCGCCACCATGCCGCCGCGTCACCGGGAAACTTGGGGATACCGCGGCGTAAGCGCGCCCCTCCGGCGGCTTCTCTGCCGAGATCCGGTTTCGCGGGATGCGCCTCGGCCTCGACAATTTCGACACCGCCAACAAGGCCGCCCGCACGTACGACATGGAGGTGTGGCGCCTCCGGTGGCCTCATCGAACATTGAACTTCCCCAACGTGCCGACGCGGGAGCGGGCTCAGGAGCTCACGCCTCTGCCGTGGCTTAGCACCGACGAGGATCATCGCGACAACCGGAGGCAGGAGCACCGTCTCGGCATCGCCAAGATTGACGAGGAAGCCATGGTGCTGTGGCCCGAACACTTCCCGCAGGACATCATCAACGAGCGCGAGTTCTATGTGCAAAGGATGGCGGAGAGGGATAAGAGGAGGGCGGAGCAAGCCGCCTATCGTGAGGACAAGCGTAGGTGAAAAGCGGACACTCAATTCAACATGAGGCTAGGAGCAGCGTCGCCATGGGAATCCGATGACGATCGGTATCTTCACGCCTACAATCAGACGTCGGAGGAGGACATCACCGAGGAGGAGTCGGACGACGAGGAGTAGTTGAATTATCTTTTTTTATCTATCTATGCTAAGAACTATCCTCTACTCTCTAGTCTCTACTTCTTGATCTCAACATTGTAAATGCTTTTTTAAAGCGCCATGCATTGCAATTATGTTGGAGATGCTCTAATATGGCAGACAAGTGCTTTAATGTTGCCCACAAGATGTGCGAGTATTACTAGTAGTATATTTTTCTTGCCATGTTGAGATTTTAAAACCACGAGTGCGAACATGCAGAGGAGCAACAAAGACCAAACACGGGATATTGGGGACATCTTCAAGGAGCGTGGCAAGTTTAAGAGGAGCTGCACCGACCCTGTAAAACGAGCTTTGGTAAGTAACACCCTTTCAATTACTTTCGTTTAGCCTCGTGTTCTTCGATGTGTATATGTTATAGTTTCTGTTTCTCTTAAGCGTGGTGTTCTTCGATGTGTAATAAGAAGAGTCTTAATCGTCCTAATGCTTTTGTTTTTAGCTTGATGTAGGAAGTGGGTGTTCTCACCTTGTAGTCTGTTTTTATATATTTTTTCCTTCTGAATTCACTTCTCCGAGTTCTGTTTATCTGGCTTCTACTAAATGGATCTAGGTTGCTCTGAGTATTGATCTAAAAAAGAAGTAACTTCATGTTAGGATGCAGTTCCTGCGAGGAGGGAAGTATGGTCAACCTTGAGATCATGTTTCCAAAATGAGGCTGGATTACACACAAGGTGCCAGTTCCCTAATGATGCTGGATTAGACACAAGGTGCGAATTCCCAGATGATGCTGGATAACACACAAGCCAGGTGGAGTCGTCAGCTGTTCGTGTCCTCCTAGCATTAGTAAAGGCTGAAAGAAAGCGTGCAGCAGCCCTTGAGAATGTAGCTGAGTTCCTGAAGAAGCAAAAAGGGCAATCAGATGCCCTCTTCACCCAAGCCAAAGAAGAGATGGAAGAAGCCAGAAATAAGCTAGCAGAGGCAGAGTAGGCTAGGCGTCTCCTGCTATCTAAAACTGTAGTCAATACAAAATTTCCTTCATAATAGCTAGTTCAAATGTTTATCCAGTCAGCATGATTGTTGTGATGTCCGTGCATCTACTGATGTGGCACAAAATGTTTTTTTTCGGGTCATGTAATAACAGCAATTACTTTCCAAACAATAACGGACAAAGCATTGGACATGGTATAGTTCACGCACAAGCCCGATATTCAAAGTTGAACTTCCACATCAAACTCATGTTCACAGATATTTGCACATTCATACATAATGTCCACAACCATGATTCACTTCAAAGCCAAAAAAATGTCAGGAGAGTTATAAATAAAGAAAAACCTCTACTAGTCCCTCCTACCAGTGCGAGCACAACAAGTCAAGACCATGCGTAAATTAATTATATTTTAGTAATTTTTTGTGTTCTAAAATGCCTGCCGGCTCTTGGAAGGACGTGTTGTCGGCACACGCGCGGATTCAATGAAGGCAGGCGGGGCAGTCTTAAGCTTGTTGCACGCAGTGAGGAGGCGTGCTCAGCCGGGCCTGCAGCGAGTGCGACCCTCTTGGCCGGCGCGCCGGTTCAATGCCTGCACTATGAGAGGTCGCGTCTGTGTCAGAGCAATCACTCCCTCCAGTCCTTTTTTGTTTGGGTATTTGCCCTAGAACTACCAGGTTCAACATCTCACAACATAAACCCATACAACCATACGCCAAGGAGGTACATAGTACTATTAATTCCATCTTTGCTCCATACCAATCGTTCTAAAAACTACTTACTACTTGTAACGCGCCATTGAAAATCAGAACTCTTAACCCTGCTAAAAAATGATATTTTAAACATGGCTACTCGATCTGTGGCAACTGGTGAGCCACCGCGCTCCAAGTCGTGCACGTGTGGTCCCGACCATCAACTCCTACGGATCAAATTATCACACAAGCTGACTATTCCTACAAAGGTGCTCCTCCACGTACCCGGTACCCGCGAATGCAGCAATCGTGCACCTAGGGTTTTAGGGTTTATTTGTTAACATCGCCTTTACGTAACACTCATGTGTGCGAGACAACGAGAGGCCGACTACGTGCGTGCGCCTCTTCTCTTCGTATATGTACTCCACCATTTGTCTGGTGTCCAAAAAATTATAATAACTACTAGCAATGTGCCAATGCGTTGCCACATGATCAAAGTAGATTAATACATATTCAGCGATTTGATAGAAAAAAAAGTCTAGTTTTGAAATACGTATATCACTAAAAATATGTTATGTTTCACTCAAAATATATTCCTTTGGCAGTTTTGATGAGATAAGGGAGGAATGTTGTTGGTTTCTAGATTCGAGAAGTGGTATATGTCTAATTTCTACTCTTACTAGCAATATGCCCGTGCGTTGCACGGAACATCAAGATCTTGTGGGAGAAAAGGATGAACAAGGGAAGGCCTTATCTGCAAATGTGGTGAAGAGTGCGGGTAAATTGCCATATTTTCCTTCCTATCCATCAGATATAAATTGGGCGACCTACATTGCAGGATGGCAGGCCCACCATCGTCACCAACTCTATTTTTTATCCCTACTCTTATAAAAAGATTTGCCGGTGATGATCATGTGCCTGCCATCCTGCAATATAGGCCGTCCGATCTATATCTCACGGATAGGAAGGAAACTATGGCAATTTTGCAAAAAGATACCCACACCCCTCTCCACATTTGCAAATAAGGCCTTCCCTCGTTCATCCTTTTCCCCCACAAGATAAACTACTCATACAAATGCATCTTGATGTTCCGTCCAATGCATGGGCATCTTGCTAGTTGTTGCAAAAAGCCCATGTGTGTGTACGAGAGAGGGAGAGTGGAGGAGGACGGAGTGCATGTGTGACAAAGACACAAGGAGTGTGTGTGCGATAGGTATGAGCTTAAAATGAGGCGATAGTGTGTGTGTGCATGATCGAGAGGGCGTGTCTCAAGAAGGGAAGAAAAATCTACATAGATACAAGGAGCGGGAGAGAGACATGTATGCGATAGTGGAAGCACGAATGTGCGGGTGTATAAACCTATCTAGAGGCTAGCTAGTCGATAAATGTTTCTGAGAGAAATATGAGTCAGGGTGCGAAAGCGAGAGTTTTGTGTGTGAGAGAGAGAGAGACGGTAGTCGGGGAGGGGAGTGGAAGCAGGAGTTGTGTGTGTGTCTGTGAGAGAGAGAGAGAGGAGACGGTAGTCGGGGTTGTCTGATCGGTAAACAAATGAATAATTTTAGTCTGGGATGGAGACGAAAAGGAGACCACAACAAATGTTGTGTCTACAGGAGAGAGAGAGAGAGAGAGAGTAATTTTAGTTGTATGAGTCATATGTAGAGACATATAGGGTGTGTGAGAGAATCCCATAGAGAGAAAGACAAAGTGAAAGACGAGTGGAGACTGTGTGTGTGGTGGTGAAAAAGAAAGCTTAGGTACCAAGTGATACCAGGGAACAGTAGAGACGTGAGAGATAATGAAAACCGTGTAATGTATAATGATAGGGAGAGTGTGACACTTCTCAAGGGAGACGTCGAGAGACCATGTTTGCGAGGATAGGAGAAACATGAAGTGAGCGTGCGGGTGAGCTGGAGAAAAGAGAGTGATAGCTACCTGAAGGAGCATGCATGCGAGAGAGATGGGCATGAAAGGAGTGAACAAAAAAGGGATTCAAATATTTGAATTCGAGATGATGATACATGTAATCCATACTCGAACCAAAATTGATCTATCAAACATGCATACTCATATGAATTCACGCACATCTATGTTATTTAATATGTAGATATTACTGATCCATATATTTTAGTAGAACATAATTTGGTTAAAAAAATCGAATTCAACCTTAAGATTTTGAGATCGTTGTATTTGTAAATCATATTGTACATGTAAAGGAGCAGAAGTCTTTGTTGTGCTTTTGAAAGTATATATAAAAAATGATGTATATAGAATGTAATTCCAATTGAAAATGGATCCCGCCCGAAAAAAATAGAATACAAACGGGATTCGAATTGAGTTGGCACGGTAAACGTGCACTCTGCAAAATTTGAACGAAGCGGGGAAAGTCGCAGTAACCGCCCGAAACCAAAATCGGCGAGATGGAAATTACTACTGCCTATCCTTGCCACGCAAAGCCTATCTGTTGGATTTCTATAGGTTTCGATAGGGGTAGGTTTGTAATTTCACCCAAACGTGACATAACTGCCTCTCACCCGGATTCATACACGGTGGGCGCCAAAACACAGTGTGTGCTCAGCCGAAATCAACTCCCTGCCCGATTCATATTCATACACGGTGGGAGCCAAAAACAAACTCTCGTCAGCAAATATTCGGTGTATGCGAGATTACCGTCCTATCCCCAACCGACTAATATTGTTGTGATGTAGTACAAATTTGAAATGGGGGTTAAGTTTGTAAATTTCCTCGCATTTGAGACAAGCACGCCCTGAATACATGGTTCCCCCTTCCTCTCTACCTCCCTTTTCCCCAATCGTACTCCGTGGGCGCCAAAACACCCTCTCCACCCCACCCTCCTCCATCTGCCACCGCCCGCCACCCCATCCACCACTGTTCTCCTCCACCATGCCGGAGCTGATACCCCAACGCCTCCGTCCATTACAAGATATCGACCTCTCTCATCCACGGCTTTGGACCGGGATCCTTGCATCCCGTCCTCTCGCTTCATCCCCGCCATCGTCCACCTTGCCGGCGCTGCTCCTACGACCGTCTCGTCCACCGTGCCCTGCCGCCACCGTCTACCCTCCTAGATCTGCTTCGACGCCGCCGACAGCCATCGCTACCGCAGCACCATCAAATTCTCAGCAGATGTGTACACGGCGCCGCACCAGAGGCGGTACTCTTTCGTATCTGCTCAACTTATTTATCGCAGCAAGAAAATAGATTGCCACTGCTTTACTCTGATTTCTTGTCTTGGTTGCGAAGTTTCCTTTGTCCGGTTTGCACCTTCAGATCCTCCATGGCACGCTCAACACTATACTCCAATTGCTAATGGTTTTCCCCTTTTATATTCCACACTAGTTAAATCACAGTAGACTAAATTTCAAAGTTGGGTCAGTCGATTTTTCAGAGCTCGCCGGAGTTCGCCGGTGCGAACGAAGGGGCTTGGGTGGTTGTGGGGCCTCGCCGAATGAAGAAAATTCGACGCGGGTGGGGGTTGGGGTGGGGTGGCGGAGGAACACAGGCGGTGGGGGCCGGTGGTCCGGCCGGCGGCTCGTGCAGTGTTTTGTATGGGAAGAATCAGAGATGAGGAAGAAGAAGAGTTAGGAGACATAGGATCTTCATCCAACCACCTGAAATGGTCGAGAGACAGTTGGGAGTTGCACTCTTAATGCGTTCTGGTTCATCATGTGTGGGCACTGCGCAACCAACATTTTATTATCCAAAATTTGCTTGCTCTTCTTTACCATGTTCCTCTTCCATTCTTCTTTAATATGTACTCTCTCTGTTCCTAAATACAAGTCTTTGTATAGATTCCACCATGGACTACATATGGAGCAAAATGAGTGAATCTACACTCTAAAATGTATCTAGATACATCTGTATGTGATCCATAGTGGAAATCTCTACCAACACTTATATTTTGGAACGGAGGGAGTATGATAGTAGTACAGTATGTTTCTTGTACTGAAGATGAGCAGGGACATTTGTGTAGAGGTCTATATGGTCGGTTGTGATGGACACTTTGAGCCTCTTTGATTCATAGGATTTTGTAAACATAGGAATAGGATTTGTAGTGACCTGCCCACTTGAATCCTATAAGAATAGCAAGGAAATGCGGGGAGTTGTGTCGCCTTTGAGAGTTACACTGATATTAACAGTACCGCACCTTCAGTTGAAGAGAACCGGTATCCGAAGCCTTTCTAGCCGTACCGACAGTACTAGCACATATATTCCAGTAAGTTCCACTTTGCTGATTTTACTCTGATGCTTACGAATTTCTCCGTTATATCTACACTATGATCTATGTAGCTGCTCACACTAGCAGCAGTCCACTCTTGAAGCTAAACACTGCAATGACTTACAAAATTGGCACCAAGGCATTGAGTACCATTCTGGATGCAATGAAACTCATACGCTCCCCACCTGTTGATTCTTGTTCAGAATATGATCCTAATGACTATTCTAACCTCGAGGAGTCAAAGGCAGATGGTCTGTCCTATTCACCCATCAAGGTGCCTGTTCTAATTTGGCAAATGGTATACCAATTTCATTTGCCATAGCACCAGTCGTACCACAGAAAAATCCCACTCCAGCAAAAAGTACAGCAAGTCCACCGGCCGAAGACCTATCCCAACTGCAGAGATGGCCATTTCCTGCAGATTGGAACCCCATTCCACTTATTCCCAGTTTAAAAGACAATGCTTTCAATGTTGTTAGGGACTACGTGCATATATTCCCATCATAGGAAGATTATAGTGAAGACAAACACCATTTTCACATCTTCCTATCCAACTTATGTGTAAGTGCTATTATTCATGGTTATTATTTTCCTGTTTTCTGCTGATTGAACACATCAATGATTTACATTACATTGTTGTAACTAGGTGAGGGTCAATCTGGATAGTCATGACGAGCAAAGCTTGCTTGTGCTTTTCAAGGAAGCATTGCAGCAGTATCGGTGTTACCTGAGGAAATCACACTTTGATGGCAAGTCTGTAAACGAATTTTTGGTGAAGTCTCCTATGCTAAATTTAGAAGACATTGAATGGAAAACCCTTATTATGCACTGGTCTCATTCCCAGGATGAGGTACTGTCTATGAAATCACATGACAATTTGAACTTCTACTTTTCCACATGTGCCTTACGGATCTTTTTTGCAGGAAATCTGCTCGAAGAAGAATTTCGGTTTGAAAAGAACGACGGGATATTGCAAATATGCTACCTGCTGCTTTGCTCTCGTTAGTACCTATTATCCTATATCACTGTACTTGCATACATACCTGGTTCATTATGTGACAGCAGTATGCATGATAGCTTGCTTATCAATTGTTCGCTCCAAATTATCTGATCTGTATGAATGGTTACATTAGTGTAGAATATATCCAATGCCAATGATTTTTTTAGCTCTGCGTTGTTCTTGTAAGTACATGATTTCCTTTATCAGTGTACTTATAATGACAGGTAGTGGTTCATGTACCATCACTCTGCAGCTTATTTTCCTTTGCCCTCCATTTTCTACACATCAGATCTATATTTACTCTTACCATAAGGTTGGTACTGAAGAAGTTTAGATGTGCATTGCTCTTGGTTGTACCTTTTGCCTGTGTCGCTGCACTTACATTTATAGCTACTTGGTTGTGTAGCATCACTCTTCATCTTCTCTTAAATATTCTCCATTTTTTCATATATTATCACATCTATATTTACTCTTAACAAAATGTAGAATAAAGGCAATGCTTATGAATAAGATTTTGTGGTAAACTTCTTGAATTGCCCCCCCCCATTAGCATGGACAAGGCCTTTATAGAGCCTGTCTTCACCAATAATGTAAGTTTGTCCTTCTCAAGCCTTCAAACTTTGTTGTATATATTTGGTTAGGCATGACTGCAACAGCTGTTTATTTTTGGTGTTTGCATCAAATTGCATATTTAAAGTTTATTATGTAGTTCATAAACAAAAGTTTGTCCTTCTCAATTTAAGTTTTTAGTTGTACAACCAAGTTCCTTCTTCATACCATGTAAATTAAACTATACAGAGCAAGTGATCTTCTTTTGCACTGTATGTATGCTTCTGTTCTTCATCCGTAATCAAGTGGTGTGGTGAACCTACCCATTACAGCACAATGTCATATTCTGCAATGTGTTAACTATGAACAATGTCATATCATTCTACTATTATTTAAACCGTCTCTTTATGTGCCAATCTGAAATGGGATAAATTGACAGCACACTAACTATTGATACTTATGAGTTCTTGATTTGTAATCTAGTGGTGTCATGAAGCTGCCAACTCCTTCACAATGTCATTTCCTGCCATGTCTTGACCTGAACAATACCATATTGTGTTAATGCAATTTTAACCAGTGTCAGTTTATTCGTCAGTAAGAAATGTGATGAATTGTCATCACTTATACTTTTATGTGAAAAACCTGTCATCTGTCTGCTTGTTTATCTTTCAGAGTGAGGAAGATATAAGTGTTGAACAAGCGCAGTCTCATCATCTTGCTCAGCTGCTTGCGCTGCAGCTCCCCAGCAGGGCTAACCTTTCTTGAACTCTATTGAAGTGCTACCGGTTTTGTATATTATTTTGTCGGCGTGTTTATTTGCATTGGGGGCGATCTTTGATGCCCAGTGTATGTAATCTGTTGTCTTCTTGTGCTTTATTATCATAGTCGCGAACTTTGATGCCTAGTGGATGTAATATGCCGTAATTTATTTATTGTATAGTCTAGGTTTTTTTTTATTCATGATGCTGCAGTTGTTTTACTGTATATATATCCTGTCTTCACAGTAAACCGGCCAAACCGTAAAATTATGGTACATAATCGGGCTGTCATGCAATCACGATGTAGGTTGGGGCTGAAACGTGTCAAACAGCTCATGGGCCGGCAGCAGCCCGAAATGGACCATGGCCCATGATTGTGCGAATCAAATCACGGGCTTTTAACAGGCCAAAATTGTCTCGGTCCTTGTTTGGCCCAATAAGATATCGGCTGCGAGCAGGCCGGATGCAAACCGGGCCGTAGTTAGGCCCAACTATATGATGGGCTGTCGGTGTACTAGAGTAGGGGTACCCTAGTATCCCGAACTTGTGCACGGGCAGTCGCAGCACCCCGCGGCAAGGCTTGCCAGGCGACCGCCAAGATCCTCCGTGGCTCCTTAAGAGACAAGACCCCGGCAAGAGGAGCTTGCCGGGAAGCCATTCAAGAACAAAGTATTCGAGCCAAGAAGACAAGGCCCCGGCAAGAGGAGTTTGCCGGGAAGGCCAACCAAGGCATCCCAAGAAAGCTTGTCGCGATGCGCCACGCATCCCGGCAAGGCTCGGTGAGCGACAAGCTCCCGGGCCCGACAAGACAACGACCGCGGCAAGGCACTTGCCGCGGCAAGCGGCCACTCCGCACCCACGCACCAGCACATCCACCAATGTGTCGCCCTGGGGGCCTTTCCAGGCGCGCGTGGCGAGAGGCTGTGTAGCCAGCGGTGCATGGTGGCAAGCGGCGCTGACAAGATAGCCATCATGGCGAGCAGGGGCGCCCCTGACGGTCTCTGTTTGCACTGTTTGGGCGACACAGATGGGCATTTAATGCCCTTGTCCCCTGCCGTCAGAGTTAGGTAGGATACACTGTATCTACAGTATAGGTAGTTGTACCTACCGCATCTCTTTTTCCATTTTCTCCCTTTGTCTGCGTTGCCACCTGTCGGTGACCCCTTGAGCATATAAAAGGAGGCCCATGCGCAACGTAGAGGGGGTTCCGCTCATTCGAACGCCAGAAACACTCTCACGCTCGGTCTGGTAGCTCTCCTCACTCCCGAGCAAGAACTCAATATACACATACAAGCAGCAGTAGGAGTATTATCTCTCCGGAGAGCTCCGAAGCTGGGTAAACTGCTCGTGTGCATTGCCTCGATCTTCTCTTTGTGCGACCTCCACCCCCCGCCGAACCGAAAGGGGCTCGGTCCGCCGGTCCCATAGGTGTTCGTGGATCAGTTTCCCCGACATCTTTGGCGCGCCTGGGAGGGGGTGTCGAGATTGTGTGAACCTGATCCGGCGTGCACACGAGCTAGATCTTCATCATATTCATCAACATGCCACCAAAGAAGAAGGCTTCGGAGGCAGTTGTTCCGTCCGCGTCGGTCCCGCCGCCACCGGAGCAAACGGGCGGTGGGGTAGACGCGGTGGAAGAACAGTCGTCGACGAGGGTGCTCACAGTGCTACCAAGTCCAAGGACAAGGCCGCGCAGACCTCGGCGTCCGTACGCGCACCACGCCCATCTCAGGAGGCGTGGGACCAACAACGCCATGGTATTCGCAGTACCATGCGTTCGTTGGAACAAGATCGAGCTGGTGGATCTCGCGGAGGTCAAGACCAGCATGCACGCCAACGCACTGGCCCAAGCGAGGCGCGGTCGCCTGGACGGGATACTACTCCTTCTAACATAGTTAGAAATCCGAGCATATCCCGCTCCTCGCACCGTTCACCACTGCCGCCCACCACTCCAGCAGAAGCTTTGGCACGAGCTCAACTGCTCCTGGATTACCCTCCAACGGCGGACAAGACCGACGAATGGAGGGCCACTATTCAGAGTCTCATCGGCTTCGCCAACGGCGACACTGCCCGGCAACCAAGCACCTCGCTGCCACGGCAGGACCGCCAGGCGCGAGACGATGGCAACAAGACCGATGGGGGTGCAACCACCATGCACTCTCCACCCCGAAGGCCAAGATCGCCGACTCGTTGGTTCCACCTCGACAGTGACTCCACCGCGTCATCGGATCCACGAGCTCGTCGCGATCAGCGCCAAGTTCTTCACGAACGACAGCAAGAAGACGCTCGTACTCGCATCGAGCGCCGAAGAGAAGCGTGGCGTCAATCTGACCAGCGCGCTGGGCCCTCTGTCGACATGCGTACGTGGTAGGTTGCCCTGCGTTCACTCGTGAGCTGCAGCAAGTCCAGTGGCCCAGCAAGAAGAATTTCAAGCCATATGTACCAGAGAAGTACGACGGCAAGTCACATCCATCGGAGTTCCTCAGCATCTACACCATTGCGGTGCAAGCTGCCGGGGGGCGAGATGACAAGATCCTTGCCAACTACTTCCCACTGGTGCTCAAGCCCAATGTCAGATCCTGGCTCATGCACTTGCTGGACAACTCCATATCCTCTTGGGCAGATCTATGCCATCAGTTTGTCGGCGCCTTTACAGGCGGCCACAAGCCTCATGGCCAAGAAAGCGATCTTCATCTGCTCGCCCAGAAGAAAGGAGAGCCCCTGCGCAAGTATATTCAGAGATTCAGCCGTGTACAGCACAACATCCCAGATGTCCACCCTGCCGTGGTCATCAGCGCGTTTCATCAGAACGTGCGAAACCGCAGGATGCGGGAGGAGATGGCGATGTGCAAGATCAGAGACGTCAGTGAGATTTATGCCCTGGCCGACAAGTGTGCACGTGCTGAAGTGGGGAGGAAACTCCCCGGAGAGAATACCGGAGCAGGAGGATCTGACAGTGAGGATGCTGCCCCGGCAAAGAAAGGCCGGCGGCGGAACAACACGAAAAAGAAGGGCAAAGATGTGCTAGTTGTTGAGCAGTCCGGCAATGGAGGTGGCGCTAAGAAAGCCAAAGCTGGTACATCCGGCGAGCAAGCTGTGGCGGCCGCCGACAAGCAGGACGGCTCCGGCAAGCAGTACTGCAAGATCCACCGCACCAAGGGCCATGATCTCCAGAGCTGCAAGAAGGTCGAGCAGCTTGTCGAGCAGCAGAAGGCTGAGTACGAGCGACGCGACAAGGAGAAGGCCCAGGAAGGTGCTGGAGGAGCTGGCAAGAAACACCCCGGACGAGGAGGACACCGCAGCAAGGCCAAGCAGCGGCAAGGAGACAGACCTCCCCGTGGCCGCGACAAAGATGAAGATGACGACGACGACGAAGATATGGATGAAGATGAGACCGATGAGCAGGAGTTCCAGAAAGCCACAAAGGTCCTGTGCGTTGACGGCGGTGCTTCTCTGCATACTTCACACCGCCAGCTCAAACAGTGGATGCAGGAAGTCAATGCAGCAGAACCGCCCGTAGAGTCACGCAGGTCTCTGAAATGGTCCAGCACGCCTATCATCTTTGATATTGAGGACCACCCTGATCGTATAACTGCGGTCGGGTGCTTGCCGATGTTGGTTTCACCAACTATCCGCAACCTCAAGGTCACCAAGATGCTAGTTGACGGCAGGGCCGGCTTGAACCTGATCTCCTCAGCAGTGCTCCGGAAACTACAAATCTCTGACAGCGAGCTCAAAGAGACCGGCACATTCCAAGGAATCAATCCGGGAAGGAGCAAGCCGAAGGGAAAGATCACGTTGCCGGTCACATTTGGCAGCGAGTTGAACTTTAGGACTGAGAGGGTCACTTTTGACGTTGCTGACTTCCCATTGCCCTACAATGGGATTCTCGGCCGTCCAGCGCTCGCCAAGTTCATGGCATCCTCTCATTATGCATACAACATGCTGAAGATGCCAGGCCCGATAAGTGTCATCTCTGTCCCTGACGACAAGAAGGATGCTCTTATCTGTGCTGACAAGATCTACCGGGAAGCAGCAGCTGCAGCAGATCATAAGTCACTTGCCGCTGAAGCTCCCGGGGGGAAGAAGAAGACCAAGTCCGGCAAGAGCTCTGATGCCCACTCCGGCAAGCGCACCTCTTCGGAGTGCTGCGCTACCATCGAGGACGCACCATCGAGCTCCACCGGCAAGTGTAATAAGACGATGGCAGCTCCACCAGAAACCAAGAAGGTGTCCGCCAAGGAGGACGGCACTGGTGGTACCTTCACCATCAGTGCCACTCTCGACCCTAAATAGGAAAGTGCGCTCATTGCTTTCCTGCGGGCGAATGTCGACGTGTTTGCATGGCAACCGTTTGATATCCCCGATGTTCCCAGGAAAGTAATCGAGCACCATCTTGCCGTTTGTCCTCATGCGCGGCCCGTCAAGCAGAAAGTCAGGAAGCAAGCAGTGGAGCGCCAAGAATTCATCGCAGAAGAAATCAAGAAGTTGGAAGCAGGTGGCCTTGTCAGAGGAGTGCTCCATCCTATGTGGTTGGCCAATCCTGTAGTCGTGCGCAAGGCTAACGGGAAATGGAGGCTTTGTATCGATTTCACCGATGTCAATAAAGCTTATCCCAAAGACCCATTTCCCTTGCCGCGCATAGACCAGATTGTTGACTCCACAGCCGGATGTGATTTGCTCTCATTTCTTGATGCATATTCAGGATATCATCAAATCTTCATGGCAGAAGAAGATGAGGAGAAGACCGCATTCATCACCCCATGTGGCGCATACTACTTTATACGGATGCCCTTCGGGTTAAAGAATGCTGGTTCGACATTTGCAAGGGTAGTTCAAGTCGCTTTTGAGCCACAGATACACAGAAATGTAGAAGCCTACATGGATGACATAGTGGTCAAGAGCAAGGACAAGGCTACTCTGATTCAAGATTTAGATGAAACCTTTGCAAATCTGCGCAAGATCAACCTCAAGCTTAACCCCGAGAAGTGTGTGTTTGGAGTCCCCTCCGGCAAGCTTCTCGGGTTCTTTGTGTCTCAGCGGGGAATTGAAGCCAATCCCGACAAGATCAAGGCCATTGAGCAGATTGAAGCACCAAAGCGCGTCAAGGATGTACGAAGACTTGCCGGCTGCGTGGCTGCTCTCAGCAGGTTTATTTCTCGCGCTGCTGAGCGCGCCCTGCCATTTTTCAAAATATTGAAAAAGGCAGGTCCAATGAAATGGACTCCGGAGGCGGAGGCCGCGCTGCAGGACTTGAAGAGATACCTGTCCTCCACTCCAATACTTGTCGCACCTAAGCCACAAGAGAAGTTGCTGCTGTATCTAGCAGCAACCAATCAAGTGGTTAGTGCTGCGTTGGTGGCGGAGAGGGAGGCGGATGATGAGCCAGCAACCACGATAGGTGCATCCAGCGACAAGCAGGGGGCTTCACCGACAAGCTCTGGTCCCGACAAAGATGGAACTGCGCAGGCGTGTAAGGAGATACAGAAGAGAATGGTACAGCGCCCAGTTTACTTTGTCAGTTCCCTTCTGCAGGGGGCTAGGTCAAGGTACTCTGGTGTGCAGAAGTTGCTTTTCGGCCTCCTCATGGCCTCGAGAAAGCTGTGCCATTACTTCCAAGCACATGAGATCACAGTTGTCACTTGTTTTCCGCTGAAGAAGATACTGCAAAATCCAGAAGCAACAGGCAGGATTGTCGAGTGGGCGCTGGAACTGTCAAGCTTTGGCCTCAAGTTCGAGAGCACTTCCACTATCCAAAGCAGAGCATTGGCAGAGTTCATAGCGGAGTGGACGCCAACACAAGATGAAGAAATTCCAGAAACGAGCATCCCCATCAAGGAGGCAAACAAAGAGTGGCTGATGTACTTTGATGGTGCCTTCTCGCTGCAAGGCGCCGGTCCCTCGCCAGCTTCTGCGGCGGCAGCCTTGGTGGCCTCTTCCTCGGCGGGACTATCAGCATCGGCTTCTTCCTCGGTGGTGGCGGCATCGTCAGTGTCGCCGCGCGCGTTCTCCTTGTCGGCGACCTCAGTCACCATCGGCTCCGCTGCAGAGGGATCTGAAGAACGGAGGAGGGAGAAAAGTCAAGCAAATATCCAAAAAGAAAATCAGAAGAAGAATGCAAGGGTAGTTTTCAAGCAAGAAGGGTCACCTGCACTTGGATCTGCAGTCGCGGTTTCAACCACCGGAGGGTCGCTGGTGCTGCCCCTTGCCGGGGAACTGTCCCTTGCCGGAGAATTCTCCCTTGCCGGAGAACGCTCCCTTGCTGGGGAATCCTCCCTTGGCGGTGTGGTCGAAGCAGATGGCACTTTGGGCGCAGTTTCCGGACGCTCCTGGTGAAGCTGCCCTGCTCCTGCACAACCCAACAATCAAAGGTATCAGCAAAGAAAGAGCACCCACGCGCGCCTAAAAGCAGGAAGTAAGCCATATACTTACGCTGGGGGCTGCGCTGGGGGCTGCTTTGGGGAGTAGCTGCCGGGCCCGGCAAGGTGGTCTCAGGCATGTCCCCCGTTGGCGCGACGGGTTCATCCTCGATGACGATCACCGGGGCCTTGGCTCTCTTCGCCGCTCTTTGAGCCAACGTCCTGAAAAGGAATAGGTTCAGAATGAAGCAGATCAGATACAAGACAAATCAGCAAAATTGAAGAACTACAAGTACAGCAGAGGAACTTACTCTTCTTCTTCCTCGTCGGAGCTGAGCGCGGAGAGGTCGAAGTCCGTCCCACCTTCGGCGCAACGAGGCGGAGGAGTAGGTTCCCTTGAGCGCTTGGCGGGAGCTGGAGCACTGGATCGAGAGGACCCCGCTCTAGTTGCCGCTGGAGCATGAGGTGCTCCCGCGGCGACAGTGCTTGCCGCGGTGGAGCGCGTTGCGCGGCGCTGCGGCTGCTGACCCATCTGTTGCCCCGCTGCGTCCACGGCCCTGCGGAGACGCCTTCTCGATGGAGCCTGGGGCTCTGCCTACGGCGAGCTGGCTGGAGGTGGAGAAGAGGAGGAGCCGATCGCGTCCTCGGCGGGCTCGCCCGACTCAGTGTCAGGCCAGACTAGCTCCTCCTCACCGGCAAGCTCCTCTCGCTCGACAAGGCTTGCTGCCTCCTCCACGGTAAATCCAAATTGGCCCGCGGCAGCTGCTGCCGCCACCTCTTCCAGCCTGGTGGCAATGCGCCGCATCTCGTCGTCGGTGGTGTCGCGGGTGAGGCTTTTCTGCTCGTCAGGGCGGATCGCCACTTCTGCCAGGCTGTCGAAGAACTCTTGCACGACGTCGTCGGCAGGCTCTTGCCAAGTGGGGACGATCCCATGCGAATCGCAGAGCGGCATCATTGCACGGATGCGGTCAAGCGAAGAGTTGTTGCAGAGCGGAACGACTCCCCTCGGCAACCTAAACGCTCCGGGATTCTCGGGATCATGCTTGAACAGCTCCAGGAGCATTGCATCCAGCTCCAAGACGGTGAAATTGAAATTGAGGCCCGGACGCAGCCTCATGATGTCCGCCGCGTTCTGGAATTCCCAGGCAGGTCTCCCCCTCTCCTGCAGGGGGGCGATGCGGCGGCGAAGGAAATCTGCGCCAACAGCGCCTACGGTGAGCCCGACAAGTCTGAGGCGCACGATCCTGGTGAAGGCAATCTTCAGCCTAGCGTCCTCTGGAGCGAAGTTGCTCCAATCGTTGCCGTGCACTACTAGGACTTGGCGCTCGGCGGTGAAAGGCTGCGGGTTCTCCTCGACAATCCGACACCAGTTCGCTCTCCACTCATCGCACTTGCTGCGGAGCTCGCCCTCCAGATAAGCGTCCTTCTTGCCGAGTCTTGAGATCCAGGCGATTCCGCCAGACAAGGGCTCTCCTCTCTCGACACGAGGGATGAAGAAATGGTGGAAGAGAGCTACATTTGGGTGGACTCCGACAAAGTTTTCGCAGAGATGTGCGAAAACGGCCATGGTCAGAACGGCGTTGGGGGTGAAGTCAAGGAGGTGGAGCCCGTAGGTGTTCATGATGTCACAGAGGAATTCAGAGAAAGGTGGGCAGAGCCCACAGTAGAAGAACAGCGCAAAGAAAGGGTACCCAGACGGAGCTAGCTTCGAAGCGGCAGCCGAAAGTACCTTCGTGCGCGGATGCGCTCGCGTCTGCGTCGACCAGAAGAGGTAGTAGTACTCCCTCAGCTCCTTCGCATCGAGCTGGGGGGGGGGAGATCGCCTGCTCCTTCCGCAGCGCCGCGAGCCGCTGCGCCTCGGCCGACTTCACGCCCTTCCCCTTGTCGGCTTTCGGAGCCATGGCGGAAGTGGTGGGAGGGGTCGACGGCGTGGTGGTGCTGGTGGCGATGGGGGGCGGAGCGCTGCTCTCTCTCAGAAGGGGGGAGCGGCGGAGATTTTGGAGTAGTAACCGGTGAGATGGGCGATCGCCCCTGTTTCCTCTGCTTATAAAGAGGAAGGGGGCGGACGTTACGCTTTTCCGAATAAAGAAATCACCCACGATCTCTCCCACGACGCCGCATTCGACGCGTGCCGTTCGGGAGGGCGCGGTAGATACGGAGTAAGAAACGGCACGACCCAGGCCGCGCGTGCCCGTGCCCTGTTTTGGGCCTGGCCCAACAGCGCTCGGCACCGTGTGTGGCCCAGGCCCGGGGGCTCCTGTCGGTGTACTAGATTAGGGGTACCCTAGTATCCCGAACTTGTGCACGGGCAGTCGCAGCACCCCGCGGCAAGGCTTGCCAGGCGACCGCCAAGATCCTCCGTGGCTCCTTAAGAGACAAGACCACGGCAAGAGGAGCTTGCCGGGAAGCCATTCAAGAACAAAGTATTCGAGCCAAGAAGACAAGGCCCCGGCAAGAGGAGCTTGCCGGGAAGGCCAACCAAGGCATCCCAAGAAAGCTTGCCGCGACGCGCCACGCGTCCCGGCAAGGCTCGGTGAGCGACAAGCTCCCAGGCCCGACAAGACAACGACCGCGGCAAGGCACTTGCCGCAGCAAGCGGCCACTCCGCACCCACGCTCCAGCACATCCACCAACGTGTCGCCCTGGGGGCCTTTCCAGGCGCGCGTGGCGAGAGGCTGTGCAGCCAGCGGTGCATGGTGGCAAGCGGCACTGACAAGATAGCCATTGTGGCGAGCAGGGGCACCCCTGACGGTCTCTGTTTGCACTATTTGGGTGACACAGATGGGCATTTAATGCCGTTGTCCCCTGCCGTCAGAGTTAGGTATGATACACTGTATCTATAGTATAGGTAGTTGTACCTACCGCATCTCTTTTTCCATTTTCGCCCTTTGTCTGCATTGCCACCTGTCGGTGACCCCTTGAGCATATAAAAGGAGGCCCATGCGCAACGTAGAGGGGGTTCGGCTCATTCGAACGCCAGAAACACTCTCACGCTCGGTCTGGTAGCTCTCCTCGCTCCCGAGCAAGAACTCAATATACACATACAAGCAGCAGTAGGAGTATTATCTCTTCGGAGAGCTCCGAAGCTGGGTAAACTGCTCGTGTGCATTGCCTCGATCTGCTCTTCGTGCGACCTCCGCCCACCGCCGAACCGAAAGGGGCTCGGTCCGCCGGTCCCATAGGTGTTCGTGGATCAGTTTCCCTGACACGGGCTTTTAACAGGCCGAAATTAATATAGGGACGAAATGTTAAATGGGCCCTTAATAGGCCGAAACTAATATCAGGCCGAATTACTAAATGGGCCTTTAGCAAGTGGGCCCAAAAGCATAGCGTCCAGTTGACGGGCCGAATCTGATATGGGCCATAATTGAGCCCAAAGCCTCTTAAAGGGCCGGACCTGATCTGGGCCGTAATTTGGCCCAGAACTTGGTAGGCTTTTAACGGACCGAATCTCATATAGGCCATTATTAGTCCCGGAACGTGGCAGGCCATTAATGGACCGGATCAAATAAGGGCCGGCATTTGGCCCAAAATATGGCAGCCAGTTAATGGGCCGGCCTACTAGAGTCCTCAAAATCTTGTGGGCCTACAGCTAGGCTGGCCCATTAATGTCAGTGAAATCTCACGGGCCTTTAGCTGGGCCGTCCCATTATGATCCGCAAGAATCTTGTCGGCCTTTACCTAGGCCGTCCCATTATGGCACACACAAAACTTGTGGGCCTTTACATGGGCCGGCCCATTATGGCCCGCAAAATCTTATGGGCCTTTAGCTGGGCCAGCCCATTATGGACCGCAAAATCTCGTGGGCCTTTAGCTGGGCCAGCCCATTATGGTTTGCAAAATCTTGTGGGCCTTTAGTTGGGCCGGTCCATTTAAACTTGATGGGTCGGTCCACGTGTCAACATATCATAGGCGCGTCTCGCCCATTGGATGAGTGACACCTGTGCCAACGCGGACCTAACACGTGTCTCCTCCAGCCAATGATGATTTTACATGTGGAAAATCCCCATTGTTCGGGGCTGTTAACGGGTTATCGGATCCAAAACCCGACCCGATAGCTTAACGGCGTTCCGTTATAGTGGATGCCACGTGTCGGTCTCCCTTGAAGAAAGCACTTATGTGACGCGCGATTTATCATCATGGAAGTGGACACTTCCGTGATGATTATTTTGGTAATGTCATGGAACACTTCTACGACAACACAGGTATGACTATCTTGATTCTGTCATAAATTTGTCATGGATGTACATGCATGACAAAAAACGCGACCTACTATGACAAACACGTATCATCACGGAAGTGTATTTTTTGGTAGTGCAAATAGCTTCCCATGGAGTGTTGTTGGACCAATTCTTGGTGTTTCCCTCACCCAATCCAAGATTGCATCTGCCACCCACCTAACCTTTGCAAGCATAGATTTGTCCTTCCCCCTCCCCCTCCAGGTGGGCAAGTGTGCCCATGTGGGTTGCTTTTTATCTGAAACAAAATGAAAAATGATATAAAATACAATTAAGAAACAGTACACATGATCTGAATATAGAATGGATAAATAATCTGATAAAAACATTCAGTTGTAATACCTGAATCAATTTTCTCTTTAGCAGAGTGGATGCATGCGACCTCCACCTACACCTATCATAAGGGCAATGAACAGTGAATCTTCTTGGCTCACTCCTATCAACCTCATAGGAGTTTTCAGTGAGAATGCAATATGTAGTCACTGCATTACGACAGTCCACCATCGATTCGAATACGGTTCCTGGAGTAAGGTCAGGATTCTCCCTGTTCCACTCAATTGTTGGCATGTCCTCACCATCATATTATTGTAAAACTAAGGAGTCTATGTTCTCCTCCCTCTCTTCATCGTCAGTGTCATCAAATCTAGCACGACTGCTAGGCTCCTCTACATATTCATCTTCCACTACCTATTGACTAACTCTATCTAGAAGTTCAGGGAATAGAATCTCATCCTCATCATCATGTCGAGGCACTTCCTCGTCAGGTTTTGCCTCTACTTCTACATCAGGTCCAGAAGGGAGAGAAGTGGCAGAATTAGCGGTAGCCGACATGTCGTGTCTTTTAGAACCACTAGGTTTACTTGGTCTCGACCTACAAGGAGTGCGAGGACGCTCGCTATTAGCAGAGATAGATGATGTCTGAACACCCTTCCCCTTCAGGAAACGTTGTTTGCGTGCTTGAAGCACACTGATATGGATTTTACCGAAACAGATGTCAGCATTCAAACTAAATAGCAATCCCAGATGCTCATCACAAGTTAATGGGACAAATCTCTGCTCAGTACTGTCAAAATTTCTCAGTTCAACAGCATCGGCAGGGCTCCATGGATACTCACAACAGAGTGCCTCATGGAAATCTGTGAACGAAACGCTGGTTTCTACCACTTTAGGATAGAAAAATCAAGAAATCGCACATGGTTTAGTTCCACGCAGCTTGCTAGTTTCCATTCTATCCGTCAGCCGAAAAGAAAATGCAGGATCAATCCTATTTGATTGAAATAAGATAAAGGGCGCAGTTAGGCCGAAAATTTTCAGATAAATTACACTGATTCACGCTAACAGTGGTCAAATACAGCCTAATTTACGGATCTCCTAATCAATTTGAGAGCAAAACAATGCTTACCTAGGTGGAATCCATGAATTATCCGCCTCTGATTCGACCCAATCATCTCCATGGTCGATGGGCCGCATGGGGTGCTCCCCCAACATCACTTCCTAATCCTAGATGGGGAGAGAGGGTAGATGCGGCGGAAGCAGCACGATTGTGGCGGAGGCGGCACGACGGCGGTGGAGGCGGCACGACACCGACAGAGGCGGCACGATGGCGGTGGAGGGGGCAGCGCGGAAGCGACTCGATCTGATTCAGCTTACATTGAGGGGAACGTACAGTGAGTGTCAGTTTTGCGGCCCACTGGTTAGCATGTAATTGTCAAAATGTGGACTCGGCCCTACGCGGCCCCACTCGTCAGAGTTAACGGTCAAGCCATTGACCCGACGGCAATGTCCGCTGTGACCAGTTCTGAGGGTTTCAGTCAAGGGAGTGGGGAAAAGTGAGCAAAAGTTAATATCGTGGGGATGAATGAGTAGAACTAAGGAACCAGGGGCACAGAAATAAAAAACCCTTTAATAAAATACTTAAATCTGATAGTTTTAAATAAAAGAGTCCTCAAATAGCTTCCCATTTACATAACTACTTGCTTGATCTTCACTTATATATTTTTTGGAGTAGTTTTTCATTTACCCTTGTGCTTCACTTATATACTCTGAGTAAATTGTTGAATGAATTGAATAGCATGAAGTTGAAATTATACACTCATATCATGCCTAGTGGTAGCTTCACATTGGGTTTAGAAAGTGAAATCTTTTGAAGCTTGACAATCATCATATTGGTGAATGATTACTATAAGGAAGAGAACTTTCACATGCAAATACACTATCTTGGAAATCTTTTGTGATTGTGAGCTCCCATCAAAATATTATATGCCAAAATTGTTGATGTTGGACAAGGAAGACAACGTAATGATTTATGTTTGTTCATATTCACATAGAAGTTACATTTTCATAGATCCTTCAACATGTGGTGCTTGCCCCCCATCTTTGGTAGCCAAAAATTCCGCACCAAGTAGAGATTCTACTTGTGCATCCAAAAGCCCTTAAACCCAAATCTTATTTTCAAGAGTCCACCATACCTACCTAAGGATCAAGTAAGATCCTTCAAGTAAGTTGTCATCAGTGCAATAAGGCAATAAAAATTGCTTCTAAAAGTGTTAGATCATTTAGTATAAGAGAAAATTGAGTATTGTACGAACTTGTGATGGCCAAGAATAAAACAGACAGATTGCATAATAAAGGTTGCTATCATAAGGGGCAATATAATTTGATGTTCTTTTTCATTAAGGGATTGATCATACAAACAAAAAGCGCATGGCAACCTCTGCTTCCCTCTGTGAAGGCCTACCTTTTACTTTTATGTATTTACGTTCATGCAAGAGTCAAAGTTTTTCTCTCATTTCCTTTCGATTTTTCTCTTTTGACAAGCATCATGTTATGAGGAAAGATCTAGGCACATATATCCAGTTGGATATGGGTAGCATGAGTTATTATTGT
Source organism: Triticum aestivum (assembly GCF_018294505.1). NCBI lineage: Eukaryota > Viridiplantae > Streptophyta > Magnoliopsida > Poales > Poaceae > Triticum > Triticum aestivum. The sequence continues at coordinate 418,229,341 of NC_057810.1, forward strand.
TGACATCACCCTTGAGGTGAATACGTTCGGAGGCGAAATTATAAGCTCCTATCTTTCCATGTGTCCGGTTGAAACGTTTTGCTAATGTGTATGCGGTGTGTGTTAGCAATCATAGAAGCCTATATGATGGTTGAGTATGTGGAGCTTTTACTTAGACTATGTTGAATAAATTGAATTGCAATTGATTGGTGACCAAGAATATAGGTTGTTGAGTTTCAAGAGAATTCATTGTTTGAACCTTAGCATGTGAATTGGTTGCTACTTTAACATGATGAGTTTTATGAGAAACAGTTGCTGTTATGATGCTAGGAAAACTGATTGAAATTACCATTGATAAAACTTATGCACTTTGCTAGCATTCACACTTCATAAATTATTTCTTTTATCATGTACCTACTCGAGGACGAGTAGGAATTAAGCTTGGGGATGTTGATATGTCTCCAACGTATCTATAATTTATGAAGTATTCCTGCTGCTATATTATCATTCTTGGATGTTTTATAATCATTTTATAGCAACTTTACATGATAGTTTGGGACTAACCAATTGACATAGTGCCTAGGTGCCAGTTGCTGTTTTTTGCTTGTTTTTTTACATTGCAGAAATTCAATATCAAATGGAGTCCAAATGCATCGAAACTTTTTGTGGATTTTTATGGACCAGAAGACATCCAATGGGCCAGAGCAACACCTAGGGGTGCCCCGAGGGCGGCAAAACCCACCAAGGCGCGCCTAGGCCCCCAGGCGCGCCCCGGTGGGTTGTGCCCACCTCGGTGCCCTCCTGCACCACCTCTTCGCCCTATAAACCATCAGATATTCCAAAAACCCTCGCGGAGACCCTAGATCGGAAGTTCCGCCGCCGCAAGCCTCTGTAGCCATGAAAAACCAATCTAGACCCTGTTCCGGCACCCTGCCGGAGGGGGGGAATCATCACCGGTGGCGATCTTCATCATCCCGGCGGCCACCATGATGAGGAGGGAGTAGTCCACCCTCGGGCGAAGGTTTGTACCAGTAGCTATGTGTTTAATCTCTCTCTCTCTCTCTAATGTTCTTGAGATGGCACGATCTTGGTGTATTGCGGGCTGTGTTAATATAGTTGGATCATATGGTGTTTTCCCCTCTCTATCTTGTTGTGATGAATTGAGTTTTCCCTTTGAGATTCTGTTTATCGGGTGGAATACTTTTATGGATTTGAGAACAGTTTATGTATGTCTTGCTACGAATACCCGTGGTGACAATGGGGTATCGTATTGATTCACTTGATATATGTTTTGGCACTCAACTTGCGGATTCCCAAGGTGATATTGGGGTAATCTATGCATAGGGGTTTATGCATGTTCTAGTCTTTGTTTCTACGGTAGAAATCTTGGGGCCCTCTTTGAGGTTCTTTGTGTTGGGTTGAGTATTATGAATCTAAAATTGTTTGGTGTTATTTTAGTATGAACTCCATACAAACAACTTCTTATTATGTTCTCCGATAGATAGGAACTTTGGAGTGATTCTTCATCGCACTTTGAGGGATGGTTATATGATCCAATTATATTAGCATTGTTGAGAGATTGCACTAGCGAAAGTATGGACCCTAGGCCTCATTTTCGAGCATTGCAATACCGTTTGTGCTCCGCTTTATCAATTTCTACCTTGCTGTTTTTTATTGTTCTTATTACAAAAATCAATATCTACTATCCATATTACACTTGTATCACCATATCATCACCGAACTAGTGCACCTATACAAATTACCATTGTATTTGGTGTGTTGGGGACATGAGAGACTTTTTATTATTGGTTGCAGTGCTGTTTGACAGACACCATCTTCGTCCTACGCGTCCCACAGATTGATAAACCTTAGGTCATCCACTTGAGGGAAAGTTGCTACTGTCCTACAAAACTACACGCTTGGAGGCCCAACACGTGCCTACAAGAATAAAGTTGCATAGTAGACATCATAGTACTAAAATAAACCCAAAAATATTTCCTGGTTCTTCTTTTGCTTTTTGGGAGCTTTCCCGTGTAAATAGTTTTCCTCGTTTATGTTTTTTCCTTCTTTAATTTTCTTTCCTCGAGAAAAACTAAAAACTCCAAAAACATTTTAGTGTGTTTCTCTAAATTTATTTTCTTTTTATTGAGTCGTACCAAGGAGAAGACCATGGTGAAAATGTTGAGTGTCTCTTATATGCATTACTATTGATTTAACAAAGAGCCCATACTACTTTTTCTTCTCCCTTTGAATAAAATGTTTGCTGATTCCAGCTTAGTCCATAACACTCTTGCACTATTATTATTGTCGTATCATTTGGTCGTGCAAGTGAAAGGCAATAATGATAATATTTGATGAAGTGACTATGGTAGAGAGAAGCGGGTATGAACTCAACTTGTTTTTGTTTTTGTATAAATATGTTTAACCTAGCCAGTATCCATGATTCAACATATTATGATCAAACATGTTTGCTATGACAATTAGAGATCATAGTTTCTCAGACCATGCTTAAGTAGCTAGGAGTGGATAATGATTTATCTTGGATGTCAACATGCATTAAAATGATTGTGATGTAGCATGATGATATGGTATCCTCCTCTGAATGTTTCAAGTGGCTTGACTTGGCAAATGTTCATGCATGTAGTTGAATCAAAACCAACATAGCCTCTATGATATTTATGTTCATGGTGTTCATATCCTACTCATGCTAGTATTCAATGTTGGTTATGCATAAAGCATGTTCATGACCGTTTTTGCTCTCTAGCTGGCCGCTTCTCAATCTATTTGCTAGCATTCGCTTGTACTAAGAAGAAATACTGCTTGTGCAATAAAATCCTTAAACCAAAGTTATTCCAGAATAGTCCACTATATCTACCAATATGTGGTATTACCCTGTCGTTCCAAGTAAATTTGCATGTGCCACCTCTAAAATTTCAAATGAACATCTGTTTTGTGTGCCCGAACCGCTCATGGAGTGACAGTGGGTGTCGTGGGAAACCACGACCACCTATGGGGCAATGAGCCCTCGTGGTTCGGTAGGGGGATGAGCACATTGCACAAAGAGCGGAGAATCATCGCACAACACGACAGAGATAACACGGGCAGTTTTTACCCAGGTTTGGGCCGCTGCGAGGCGTAAAACCCTACTCCTGCTTTGGTGGATTGATGCAAGGACTATGGTGGAGACACATCGCTCTTGCCCAACAGGGTTGCCTCAGGACGAGAGCATCTAGGTGCGTATGAGTGTACAAGGGTCCGAATCCTTTATATGGTTTCCACAGGCCTCCTTTTATAGATCAAGGGGTCACCACAATGCAAAATCAGTCATTTTGTACTGATTAGATGGAAAAAAGTGCTATCATACCTAACTCTACAGACAGGGCAGAGCGTGTTGAATGCTCCTCTTAGTGTCACATCATGGCATGCCCAGCAAGCCTTGCCAGATTGTTTGGCCACCTTCTTTTCTGTCTGCTTGACACGTCTCTGGACGGGTGTCATTTGGAGGCGATTTCCTTCGGAAGTGGCTGCCATGTGTCACGAAACGGCCACTTAGCCACTTGGGGGCTTGACACTGCACCGATTGATGACTTGCGTCACTGTGAGGTGGAGCGGTGGAGCCTTGGCGGGGTAGTCCGCCCTTGATGTTCCCGGCAGGCTTGCCAGGGTAGTCTTGAGACTTGTCTCTGGAGCAGCCTTGCCCTTGCCAGGCTCGCCTGCCCGGCAAGGGAGGCTCTCCCTTAGTGGTATCTTGCATTCTTTGGCTTGTCTTGGTCTTTTTGATCTTCTCTCTGATTCCTCAAACAGCTGATTTCTTTTGCTTGGTCTGGTCTTGGATGACACAAACTTGCTCTTAGGCATGTGCACGGTCTGGGCAACACACCCAGGATTTGTTGCACCGACAGGAGCCCCAGGCCTGGCCCAAATGTGTTGCTGGGCGTCGTCGGGGTAGGCCCTATCCAGTTCATAGGAAAGAGTGTGGTAGTTTCTTGTCCTTTGAGATTTTCTTTGCTTCTCCATTAACCTGAGCCCAGGTTAGTTTCCGGTTCTCCCATGCATCGCATAACGCCAATTCCAGTGGGGGAGATAATGGGTCATGATCTGCAGGGTACCCATGTCCTACGTTCATGGGGTAGTAACCACCACCCCATTATCTTTCCTGCTCCAAGTGCTCCTTCCATCTGTATTGCATGCATTGCGCAAAGTTGGTGGCAGATGCGGAGGGCACAGGAATGAGCGTCGTGGCAGAAAGCCAGGCGTCGTGGATTGGTGCAGGGGGTTGGCCTTGATTCTTCGAGCCATTAATGGCGAGGGGGAGCCGGACTGGTCAAACGGGGCGGCTACCTTCATGGAAAAATTTAGCCCCCCTGTCCCGCTCGCCTATAAAAGGGGATGCGGGGCGAGGCGTTTCTCCACACCTCCTTCTCCCTCCATTCCTGCAGTGGTCCTCACCTATCATGGTGAGAGGTCGATGATCCGGCGCTGTTCCAATGGCGACAAGAACTTCTGCTTGACAACGTCACCCCCTTCCTCCAAAGATGTGGGGGCGGAGCCTGCTGCAAGGTGAGGTGGGAGGGGGCGAGGTCATGGTCCTCCGCGCAGCTGCCTCTGTCTCCCCACGCCATTCGCAAGGGTAATGGAGCTCGAATAGCCGCGCATGTTGAAACTGCACATGAAGGGCTGCGGAAACAATGGCATGAGGGTGGATGTGGATTTCCCTGCTCCTCATGTCATGTTCTTCCGCCGTGGCTGGAAGACCTTTGCTCGTGCACATAGCTTATTGGAAGGGCATGTCCTCCATTTTAAATTAATGGAGGACGATTTGCTTTCCGTCAAGGTCTTTGGATGCTCGAGTGCTCACTTAGGGTGTTGCGCAGAGAGCTCGACCGACGACGAAAGCTCGTCCTCGAGCAATACCGACGAGGAGGACAATGACGGGATGACAATGGTGTCGACTAGGAGGGCGATGACTCTGACTCCGGCTGAACACCGGGCGCACCATCACCATCAGACGGCAGCACCACCATCTGCACCTGCATCTCCTCTCCGGCAAGGAGATTTTCCATGGAGTTGGGTGAAGAGGAGAAGATGGTGCCTCCGGCTCCTGCAGCAGCCTTACAGCTGGACCCCGGCAGACTTCCTCGCGGGTTGCAGCTTCGTTCGCCCTGCCACGTCCTATTGGCCCTGGTGGTGGCGGTTGGGGGGTTGTCTCCGCCGATCTCTTCACCATCACCTTCGCCCGCGCCCTCCCGCTCTTGCTAGGATCCTTGTCGAAGGACCTGACAGGGTTAGGCTGGGCTTTTGCCCAGGCGCTCCTTTTTCCCTCTTCGCCTCCTGCCACATTTCCTAGGAGGAGATGGACAAGAAAGGGCATCATAGGGCACTTATCCTTTTTCAATCTAAAATATGTGGGCACTTGCCAAACTTTAGTTTAAATTATGTAATATTTAAACCCATGTTTGTGTTCTGTAAGATATGTACTCGTTAATCAGCATATTAATGAAAAAAACAAACCTTGCTGGGTACTTGTGCTTGTAGCATGTCCATGCAGAGGTGAAATGCCTCTATACATTCAAGTAAACAAGTTTCCCCGGGCAGGCTATCCTGTCGGTACCCTCAGTTTGTTGCCGCGATGCTAGGCCTGCCGGGCACAAATCGCAAAGAGGGACTAGCCCCCCACCAAACCTTTTTGCCAAAGGCCACTACAACCATCCTGACCGAAGCAACATTCGAGTTAGGGGATGGGAGCACCTGAGTTTTGAAGGTGGTGAGGTTTTCATATGCACAAGTCTCTACTTACAGAACACGTATGGATAAGAGAGAGAACTTATATGGTTGGCTTGCCGGTGATCGCAATGTAGGCTCATCCTCTCTCCTCTTCCTCGGGACCAAGTCCATGGTAAGAGCCTGCGGCTGAATGCAGATGAAAATGATACCACATGTGATCTTAACTACATGAACATGCTATCACTACAAAAAAAGGACACATCCATGATATATTGGGCCGAACAAAATTTTTTTTGTCATGCTTATGACACTTCTATGACGATAGTTGTGACAAAACCTGGTATCATCATGGATGTGGTGGGCTCCTACTTCTATGACAAAAAATCATGACAGAAAATAGGCATTTCGTCCTGAAGACGCACCTGCATGACATTCTTTGGGCCGTCCATGACAGAAAAAATCATGGTAGAAGCGAGGGCGAGGAAAATTTCGGGGAGTTCCCGTTTACGGTGGGTGATCGGGGCCGAGCGATGCACGGAGGTTTGCACGTTTCTCTCGTACACGTATGCGCGTGTGTGCGAGGCGTTGCGCTCTTACTAAACCCGAGGGATTGCACTAGCTACGTTACTGAACCCCGATCGATCCCTTGCTCTTGCTGAACTCTACTGCTGCTAACTGAAACCGATCGAAGCTACCTCTTGATGAACAGTTCCCAACAAGGGTTGGATGAACAGGATCCCGTGGTAGTAGAGGTCATTGCCGCTGGATGAACAGGACCCCGATCGAGGAGGTGGGGGTGGATGAACAGTAGCTGATGGAGGGACCCCGTTGAGGGCTAGTTGAATAGGACCCCATGGAGGGGCTGGTTGAATAGGACCCCGTGGAGGGCTGGTTGAACAGTAGCCGGTGGAGCCTGGATGAACATGACCTCCCTGGATGAACAATAGCTAGTGGAGGCAGGAGGGAGACGCCGTGGATGAATAGTCGCAGGTGGAGGCTGGAGGAGGTCGACGGTGGATGAACAGTAGCCCGTGGAGGCTGGAGCGAGGAAGTAGATGGTGGATGAATAGTATCCCGTGGAGTCCCGTTTTGCGGTACGCCACACCCCTCCCGATGAACACGACCCCCATTTCGACTGTAGGCGCTCCAACACAAGTCTGTTTCCTTTGTTTTGTGGTATGCCACACCCCTCCCGATGAGCAGGACCCCTATTTCGACCGTAGCGCTCCAACACAAGTTTGTTTCCTCCGTTTTGCGGTACACCGCACCCCTCCCGATCAACAGTACCCCCGTTTCGACCTTAGCACTCCAACACAAGTCTGTTTCCTCCATTTTGTGGTACGCCACACCCCTCCCGATCAACAGGACCCCCGTTTCGACCGTAGTCGGTCGAACAGAATCCCGATCAATGGGACCCCTGTTTCAACCGTAGTCGGTTGAACAGAAGGTTGTTTCCTTCATACTGCGGTATGCCAGACCCCGTTTTGGCTGTTCTGTCCAAGACGGTTAGCTCCCGTTGAACAGGACGCATTCCGACCCAATCTGTTGCCTCCCGATGAACAGGACGCTATTTCTCCCTTTCGATCCGGCTGGTTGGCTACCTGATGAACAGGATGCCGTTGCTGCCGTCCATTACCTCTCCATGTACACGAGCCCTGGTCGTACGTATGCGCGAGTAAGCATTCGAAACCCCGCCCGTATGTACGTACGTGGCCGTATTTTTTGGCATGTGGTTGTTGATGTCTACTAAGCAACTTTATTCTTGTAGACACGTGTTGGGCTTCCAAGCACAGAGTTTTGTAGGACAGTAGCAATTTTTCCTCAAGTGGATGACCTAAGGTTTATCAGTTCGTGGGAGGCGTACGATGAAGATGGTCTCTCTCAAACAACCCTGCAACTAAATAATAAAAAGTCTCTTGTGTCCCCAACACACCAAATACAATGGTAATTTGTATAGGTGCACTAGTTCGGCGAAGAGATCACTACTGCAGGATGCTGCTAACGCGACACTACAATTTGAGACCCTTCGATGAAACTATGTGTGATACAATAGTCACAAATGGTGGTGTAAAAACCCGTCAAAAAAGGTGCAAAACATTTGCGATGACGGATGCATTAAACACGGTTCAAATTTTAGTTGCGTGTGCGATGCAGGGCATATGGTTCAGTTCAATTAACTGTTTGCGATGAGGAGGAACAGAAGAAACGGGCAGCCAAATGAAGGTGTGTGTGATATACAACATATGGTTCACTCGGATTAACTGTTTGTGATTAGGAAACATAAAAGAAATGGTCATCCAGATCAAGGTGTGTGCGATATACGGCATACGGTTCACTTGGATGAACTGTTTGCGTTGAGCCAAGAGAACAGAAAACGGTTCAACTTAAAAAGATGTGCGTGATATGCGGCAAATAGGTCTGTAATCGGAAACGTGTGGGAAGACCGATAACAACACAGAAAATTCCTGTTAACTAGTCATGTGTGTTGTCAGCAAACGATTGCTGGTATACAATTGTCAGTGATTGATGAAATCATCATCAACAGGTTCCACTGTTTAGTCCATCTGCGATGTGATTTTCTCTATCTATAGAGCATCAACATATATATACTTAAAAAGACAGCATTTCAAAACCAAATTAAGCATACAATTACACAAGTGACTACACACATAACATTTCCACACACCAAAGTAAGCAATTACATGCATACTAAACTAGGAGAAACGAGGATCTAATCATCTACTTATTGTTGCGATGACGCTTACCATTTCTCTACTTCCGGCTAGATCCCTGGCCGTTTTGGGGAAGGAGGCACTTCCTCATGTCAACGATCCGCCTGTACATATCGTAGCTCGCGTACGCCTCCTTGGACGAGTACATGATGTGAGCTTTGTCGAGTTTCTCCATCCAGGCCGAGTGCCAGGCACTCTTGTCCTTGTTGCAGGAATCCTTCATGTCTCTATCGTAGGGGTCGATTATGGCCTCGGCGAGGTGAACCAGTGAGTCCTTCTCATGCTCCTTGCTACCCCAGATCTTGTATTGGCCCTGGATGTCGACAAGATTCTGGCAGCCGATGCCCGAATTGTCGAGCGCCTTTACATCATTGGTGATGTCCACCCTAACAAACATGTAGTGGGGGCTATTGACAAACCTGGTGAAACACTCGCAAGGCCTTGTGGCCAGGCGATAGTGGTAGACAAGGACATGGTGGCGCACGCACATCTAGGCGGCGACGACCTTGGGACGAGACCCAGCACAAGTGCGGGTGTAGTCGAGGTCGAACCCGACCACCTTGTACTTCTCCTCGGCAAGCAATAGCTCCATGATTTGGATGGAGTGCTCCACCCAGACCGGGTCATTGGTGTACACCACCAAGAGGTCCGTGAACCTTCTGTGGGTGTCCACCACGGCATGCATGGTGAACTGCTGCTCGTTGTCGGCAGCCGCTCGGAGCGCCATTGGAGCTGCGCAGGATACCCTCTAAGAATTTGTCGTGGTGGATGTGCTTCTTACAATGCTGGGGTGCGACCAAAAGGTCGAAGAGACAGAAGGGTTAAATGGCCGCTGTAATAAATGGGGGCCGGCCAGCCTGTAATCGTCACGTAGTGTCATGACGTTCATAGCGGAGATTCCAGTGCACGCTTGACAACATCGCACTGCACGTGTTTCATTTGAGCACACGTGGGCTCGAAGAGGTGCGAAATGTATCATTGGTGAGCCTGTTCCTGCGCTACCACACAGTTTACCATGCAAGCTTCCCGCCCGGCTAGTTTGGCCACGTGACGGCTAGAAGAGGGACAAATCATGGGCGTTTATTGGCAAAAAGCTTTGTAAAAAAGAAGTGTCTAGATTGACTTCGGTCATAAGTTTACATATGGGTGATGAGATCAAAGTTACACAGAAGGGTGATGATGGACACTCGAGCGCGATAATTAATTCTGCGGTCTACAGGGCACACGGTTGAAGAAACCAACTGTGTGCAATAATGTCGAAGACCGCAGTCGAGTTAGCTATAAAGATCGTGTGCTGTGAGACCGACAAGGTAAACAGATTCGAGAATGGTTAATAAAATCTAAGACCATTGCATATTAAGGTCAAAATAGTGCTACCAATATACGAGTCTCATACGATGCCATTTCAACGATTGCACCACAAAAGCTCGAAATATTACAAGGTTCAATTTCTAGAATTATATGGCTCAAATTCGAAGATTACAAGGTTCAACTGATATTAGAAATGAAATTCAACTCATCAGCTGCAAACGCTCGCGCTGATCGTTGAACATGGATATCATAGAGGTTCAAACTAATATTACCACTTCTAAGTCTAGTTTTGAAACCTCATAACTTTTGCAAAGGGGTCAGCCACTGGGAAGTCATGTATGGGGTTGACACAATGACTTCCGATTACTCTGTCATCTGAACTTTCAAAATGAAATTCAGCATTTTTGGAGCCTATTCCATTCTGCCGCAGGCGCCGGTGCTGATCAACAAACCATTCATTTTTGCAAAATAAATGTAGGGTTAACCTCATTACCCTCAGCACCTTTGCTCTGAAAACAAAGAACCTGGCGAATACAATCTCCGGTAAGGTCCCTCAGTAGGAGTTCAAAGTAATTTCTGAGAGATGCAGATCTAGGCATTCAACGTGATTGTTATATTGTATCACATTATCCACCATTGTGCCTAATCTTATCTGCAAAAGAAGAAAACGTGTTAGTGCCTACAAGCAGTCTTGAACACTACTTCATGTCTATTTGGTTTGCAGGATTTGTAAAAGGCACTAACATGTCATCTTCGGTCTGACATTATTAACATGGGCATTTGATTACATTCTAGAAAAATGTAGCCTTCTTCACAAGAGGTTGGAGTGGATGAAAAGTTCCCTAAGGAAACTAGTACAGTTGAATCCTAAGGAGAAATGCTTATGGATTGTAACCATATGGATCAAGCAACCAATATGGGGGAAACATGTATGTACTGAAATCCTCCAAAAGAATCCTTCAAAAATTGTAGTACATTGTCATTGTAAAATTGGAAAAAGGTGTCACAAATTGAACTCCCTTATGGTTAATATTTAACAGGAAAGGAACATCACTTCGATATATAGCTTCTCTAGGGACGGAAAGCATCTCAGGAAACTGACAACTTGCTCCAAGTTGGGGCCGATAGATTCTACTGCCAAGACCTTCACTGTGCGCAGATTCGGGGTCAAGCTTGTCGGAATCATTTTCTGGATGATAGACGGACAAACATCTTCAAAATTAGAAATAATGTTAATTTGTAGAACGAGAGGTAGAAGGCGGCTGTTGTACCTGAAGGGGTGTGGATCCAATAACAAGTTCGGAGTATTTGTTAGACGAGTAGCCCACCACTATCAATTTCGGCATAGAAATGACATTGATTCTTGTTGGACCTTCTTAATCAACTACAAGTAATCTCTCAAGTGCAGGTGTGTCCTCATTGACCATACCGTGGTTGTAACATCCCAAAATTCTAAATTTTGGAATGTTATATTAAATAAATAGTTTTGGTTGATTGCTTGATTGTGGTGTGGTTGCTTGTGTGAAATTGAGTGTAATTTGAACCTTTTTGAAAGTTAAATGAGAGGGAATAAAAGGACTTTCCAAAACTTTCACCTTGCATTTATGATATCCATGAATTCAAATTCTTTTCAGATACAAAACCCTAGAGAGAAGATGACATGACTTCTTCCATTTAAATGGAAAGGGTTTCTGAAAATATTTGAATTTCATTTGAAAAAAATCAAATTCAGAAACTTTAAGCAACTCAATGATTTTCATGAGGGAAGATAAAATGACTTCTTCAAAACATATCAAATATGAGTTGGAAGTTTAAAGGAATCAAATTTAAAGTCCCTTTGAGATTATTTTCAATTTGGAGTTATTTGGGTTTTATTCAAATTATTTTTCTTCAAAAATAAAATATATGGAAAATAGGGTAAAATGATTCCCTACATTAGAAAACTGGAGAAAAATGGGCTCAAAGTCATTTTGGTATTTTAAAATATTTCTATTTGGTTTTTAAATGAACCAGTAGCATTGTTTGCTTTATTTAAATTTTTGTGGATTTTATTTGGCGCTAGAAAAATGTTCATGTTATAGAAAATCTTTTTCTGAAAATTCGATATAAAAGACGCCTATATAAAATTTCATTTGTTTTCGTTATTCAGTTTTCTTTTTCTGTTTTTACTTTTTTCTAAATGCGTGTACGCCGTAACAATATGTCGCCCACATGTGAGGTGTAGTGGCAGAGGCACCCCATTTTTTCCTACATGGGCCAGGCCCAGCCAGCAATTTCCTTCTCAGTTTTTTTTCTTTTCTTTTTCCTTCGGCCGAATACCGGCCCGTGGTGCTTTTTAGCCCATGCGATTCCCTTCGTTTTATTTGTTCGTCTACATTTAGTCCCACATTGCCTAGCCTTTGACCTCTAAACCTCTTTTTCACATATAAATGTAGACCCATAGAGCCTCAAAAATCATTTGATTCCGATTAAATCCATATTTTGGTTTGACTAGATTCACTAAAGAAAAATATATTTCTCCTCTCTGGCGGGAATTCTGAAAGTCGTCTCCTCTCTCCGGAGTCGTCTTTTCTCTATCTTCTAAAGGTATCTTTCTTTGTATTTTTTTATATATACTCCTGTAGCTTATTATTTAAGACTAGTACGATAGAATAATTAGATTATCAATTAGTCTCTGTATTTACACTTTAGGCGTAGAAATCTTTTAGCAATAGCTATTTTTCTTTCGTAAAACAGGTTGGCCCTGATTTTTCAAATAGCCACAAGTTTTTACTCGTTTGTCCAAATTCAACGAAACCAACGCCAGTTTCTTCGTTATGATCTCCTCTGTCCAGATAACCAACTTAAACATATTTTTGAAAGTTTAAAATTTGGTTTCAAACAGATTTGAACTTCATTTCTTTGTAACTTAAGTTTTATAATTCCGATTTAATTGATTCTTTTTGCAAATTGAAGCTCTTGTCATGTACTTTCTGTTAAGATTAAAATCACATAATTTTCCTATTGTTAAAAATGTGTTTATGTCTGTGAGTTTTATTTGATGGTTTTTGAAGTTTTCTGAAGTGTTTTCTGCGTGCTTTTGAATCTTTGAGTGATTGCTTATGGGTGGTTATAATTGATTGCTCATGATAGATTGATCGGAGTGTGACGAGTAGAACTATCAGGAATTATGAGTGCGAAGAATCTTTGTTGACAGTACAAGGCAAGTTCACACTCTGATCATATTTTTCATACCCAGTTTTTTATGCATTAGTTTCACCCCTCAAATTTTTGCATGAGTAGGAATTGGGAATTGGAAATTGCTATGTAGTTGATGAGGTAGGAATATATTACTGTTGATCACCTCGGGATTATACGTTATGCTCTTATTGCTTAGCCATGCTCGTAGACTTGGATTGGTATGTGAGATTCGTGAAAGTTGCGAGAGTAATACTAACTAAGGGAAACTTAAGGTGGCTACTTTAATACACATCTGGGTGGAATGGTTGGGGCACCCTGGAGCACCCAGTGGTTTGCCCGGGCACCTGGAGAACCCAGTGCTTGCCCAAGGGGATCCCGGAGTACCTATGTGATCATCCTATGGAATGCCACCCAGGCTCAAAGGGATCATAAGATTATTCATGCTAGAAACTTCTGTGTGCAACCAAAATCCATTATGGGCTCTGGCATAGTTGAGTATGTTGTGTGACCTCTTTCAGTGGTAGGCTAGCAGATGTAGGGGTAAGTAGGTGGTACTGTCTACCCAGAGTAAAGAGTTAATGCTTCAGAAAGACTGTGTCTCGATCATCTGTTTCTCAAACATCATGTAGTGCGAGAAATTCAACGGAGGAGGTCGAGTCTTGTGGGGAAAAGTGTGCAAACCTCTGTAGAGTGTACAAACTAATCATGATTAGTCTTGTCCCCGATTATGGACTTTTTGAGTATCTGGTGTTTGAATTATTGGTTGATCTCATCACATTACTTAATTAATGTATTGGGTTATTAATAATTTGGGAATTTTGGGATTGAGTTGGAGGAACCTTTTCAATAATGGCATTAAACTTGGTAGTGAATAAAATTTACTCCTTTGTTGTAGGGAAAAATTAGCTTTATGCCAGATTAAACTTAGAGCCTCCACCAGCCAATTATGCATATAGTGATAGACATTTTTCCTTATCATTCTATGGTGTGAAATTGCTAGTACATTCAATGTACTGACCTACATGGCCGCAACATCTCATGTTGCGGGACTCTTATGATGAGTAGGTGATCCATTAGGGTTGTGATGTCTACACTCAACTTTGTCGTTGGCGTTGTTGGGAAATCCACAACTTTGTTGTTTTTTCGCTATATGGATTGAGGTAATATTATCTACGTTACTTCATACATGTGATTTACCTCTGTTATAAATCCTCGAGTACTGTGTGTGTCAGCATACCGATTCAGGGATGACACTTAAGCACCGAGACTTGATCCATTCGGGTCGGGTCGCTAGTGTAGGACGGGACCCCTAGAAACTGGCAAGCCCATAGGAAAGATTTTCTCTAAAACTTTATTTTCAAAAAGATCTTTTACCTCTCTTCTTTTCTGAGCTTTATGAAATATTCACTTTTTATTAATCGATACCCCTTTTCCCCTTTTGACTACACGAAGATTCGAGTGGACCACTCCAAGAAGTACAAGATATCATACAACTAAGACCACTACGGAATGAAGAGGATTTTACCATGCAATATAATGGAAACTACAACGGTTGAAGACCCCGAAGACTAGGAGAATTTCTGGACTGGTCTGACCTAGGAAGGCTACCCTTATGGAATTTGTCAGACTATTGAAGCTGTGAATACCCTAGATCAAGGTGTGTCGGAGAAAGACCGGAACATGGAGCATTAAAACTCAAAGTTTTCTCAAGAAAACCCTAAGGTAGGAGATATCAACTATGGAATGATAGCTCATGGCAGAGACATGGGCATAAACATGGCTATCCAAGATGCTATCGCTCGCTCATGCTATCGTCACCATACTGAGGTTCTCAAAAACTGAGGGAAATACTTACGCTACTTTGCTGCATCATCCTCTCCTCTTCGGGGAAAACCAAACGCAGAGCTCAAGAGGTAGCAAGAAGAATTTCTGGCGCCGTTGCCGGGGAGGCTCACGCAAGCAAGTCTGGGCGCGACACCGAGGTGTCATCTCGACAAGAGCTGGACCAGGGAGGACATATCCCTGGTGCCGAACACGTAGGGATGGATACGGCCCCCGGGACCTCTAGGGTTCTGGGATCGAGCAAGCAGCCCTCCCTGATGGCGGGGGCCAGCCCAAGCCGTCGGCATCCTCTGTTCAAGCAGAGCTGCCTGGCGGTCTATTGACAGCGTTGAAGAACGCTTCTATTGTCGACGAGCATCGGGCCCTTGTGGGCGAGGTGTTTGAAAGGATTCAGTCCGCCGAGAGCGGGCTGAACGCATCCTGCCTTAGTCTTATAAAGGCTTTTGAGGTATGTCTCCTAGGAAACCCTTAAGGAATTGTCATAATATAAGTAGAAGCCCGTAATACACTGTCCGGCGAAGGAGACAGAGCCGGGCAGGGGACCAGACCCCCTGCCTTCGCAGGAGCCTGTGTAAATGACGTATACCCTTTGGTGTAAAAACAGGCATCCGCCGAGAGGACTTCCACTTTCAAGGCGGAAGTTTCCGAACTGAAGCAAAACCTTGCACGGTCCAAGGAAGAACTCGGCCGTGTGAGGAAGCAACTAGAAGACAAGCAAGATATGTTAAAAACATTTGTGTTGGAGTTGGCACGAATGAGTGGTTGCGCAAAATTAAAAAAATTAATATTGTGTGCTTTAGGAGCGTGTGCCGAATATGAGGCACTAAAGAAATCTTTGGCGGATGCCAACAAGAAGGCTGAGGCTGAACAGGCGCTTCGTGAAAAACACGAGGCCAGGGTTATCACCGCTGAGTGGGAGCTCCAGGAAGCAGTGGCGAGAAGCGAGAGTTTGGAGCAGAGTCTAAAAGGGAAAGAATCCGAGCTTACCCAAGCTCTCGAGGATGCAGAAGGTGTGCGGGAAGAAGCCCGAGGTGTTGCGCGGGACATTCAGGAGGCCCGAAAAGTGGCGGCTGGTAAGGCCTTATGTATTCTTAGCTTCCTGTATGGTAGAATGTGAAGAATCCAAGCGGCAAGTTGAATTCTTATTTTTCCAGGGGCTTTTGCGGATCTTCCTCGCAGCATATCAAATGCTGCTCAATTCTATCGCATCGAGGAGAAGAAGACTGCGGAGAGGGATTTCTAGTCGCAGTATCTGGCGCCGAACTATCCGGTGCCATTTATCGATCAGATGAAACAGCTAATCGAACTGCACCAGGCGGCCGAACTAGCCATGAAGGACTTAGTTGTCCGGCTGTGGCATGCGGATCCGATTCCAAGCAGCTACTTCGCACTCGTCAAGCGGATCGTGGGTGCCTGTCCTCGGCTAGATGCTATCAAGAGATCGGTCTGCATAGAAGGCACGCGTATGGCTTTAGCCCATGCGAAAGTGCATTGGGGGAGACTGGACGCAGAAAAGCTGATCACTGAGGGGCCGCCGGAGGGTAAGGAACATCGCAAACCCGAGCTGTATTATGTAGGTGTGATGAAGGGGGCCCGCCTTGTGGCGGACAAGTGTACTAAAGACATCATTTTTCCCTAAGGGCATCTATGTCACTTGTTGTAATATGGGATAATGGCATGTTTGTTATATATTGCCTATTTTATTTGAACATATGTTCTTCCTGTGCGGCTGTTTATTGTATGCACATTCTGGGAGTTGGCCAGTCGTCGGCTTCTGCCCCCTCGTAAAAAGGATACGGGGGTGTTTGGGATATATCTGAACGATCTTTATCCCATAGTTGGGTTCTTTTAAGGAGGTGTATCTTTCTGCGAACCAGGCAATCGGACTATAGGGATTTATAACTCTCACTTAGCCATAGGAATTTGAGTATGGTTGGCGCAGCCCCTAGTGTTCGGAAGGCCGAACTAGGGGCTCTATTGGCGCCTGATCGGAAGACCGATCCATAGCACTTAGCATTTATGATGGCGTTATGCGGAATAAATATTTAAGGATTTTATGACCTCTCGAACAGCGGACCGACTCTCGCTTCATCATGACAGTCGGTTTTCGGCTTTCTCTACTGAGGTGCTCATCCGGCTGAACCGGGACACAATCGCAGTAGTTCTCCCAGCGCTACCTTAGCCGATAGAACGGAACGTAAGGTACCAAAAAATGGGATCCGGGCAAACCCAACCAATGACCCAAGGCATGATTCAGAGCAGATGCATATAGTGCTATAAGTTCGGGGTGCCGAACGACCGAAAAGGTGGTCGGACTTGCTTGCCGTACTGTAGAGCCCCTGGTGCAACTAGACGAACGCGGAGCGTGGCTTTTATTTTCGGCAAAGAGGCGTCGGCGATTAACGACAGCCGGTAATTGCTATTTACGCATTGTAGTAGAATTTTATGTCTATGCATAGTAGTATGATGTATGGAAAGAGGTGTTGTTTGACGGAACCTGTTATGGCCGGACTGGAGGGGGCTGTGAGTGGGTCGAGAGTGAATCCGAACTGCCTTCTAACTGCATGTTCCTTCCTTTGTGTGTCCGGGATAATTCCATGCCGCTAGTTCTATTCTGCGTGAATCGTTAGTTTGCAAATGTGAAATTCATGAAGATAGCTAGGTGTCCTCTTGTTGTTGCTCCCAGGGTCCCTAATCGGGCCCTGGTATACCCAGTCGTTAGACCGTGAGGTAGTACGGACTCCGCAGTGGATGTCCGGATGGTTGGCCTGGGTAATTTACCACGTAGAATCTAGTTGACGTGGTTTTTCTTGTTAGCATACGGTAAGCTATTGTATGGGAAGGTGTCGAGGATTTATTCTTTGGCGTAGTATTTTTGGATGGTCCGAAGGCGACCGTTTAGAGTGGTGGGCCAACAGAACTTGGCCTTTGCGCCTTACATCTTTTAGGAGATGTTTTTCGTGGCGTCATACCCTTGTGGGCTTTGTGTGTTATGGAGCCCCGGATTACTAGGTCTAGAGGCACTGCAATTTTCTTGCCGTGGTTTAGGTGGTCCTGGGCGGTTGGCCGTACTGTTACGCTCTGGGGGGGGGGTCTTGATGATTCATCTCCCCTTTATTGCTTCCGGCGTGCGACCAGCCGCTTTGTTTTGAGAATCCTGCATTCTCTAT
Source organism: Triticum aestivum (assembly GCF_018294505.1). Taxonomy (NCBI): domain Eukaryota; kingdom Viridiplantae; phylum Streptophyta; class Magnoliopsida; order Poales; family Poaceae; genus Triticum; species Triticum aestivum. Next base: position 418,247,279 of record NC_057810.1, read on the forward strand.
TGGTATGCTTTGCCGTCCTTCTCGGGGTACCGTGAATTTCACACGGCTGATCCAGCGTGTATCTTCGGTCGAGTAGGCTTGTGCTACTCTTTGCCTGTTTGTCGGACTGAGTGTTGCCGGACTTGGCACCAGCTTCCTTGTCTTGATGTTTATGACCCTTATGCTGAGGTCTGAAGGTGCCTCTTCGTATCTGCTGCTTGTCGCCTTGGACCGTAGTGATGCGTGGGCATCTGCATGCGTGCCCGTGGTTTTCCTGCTCGAGTTGAGGTAGCCAGTTGTGCCGTATGTTTCCTTTATTGGGGCTCTCGAGTTCGTATTTTCCGGCGGCCAGTAATTTGGTTCACCTATCCTCTAGCGCATCTTGGTCCGCTGTGAGCTGCTCTTGTTTCCTTTGCAGGCTCCTTGCTGTAGCCATGAGCCGTCGCTTGAAGCGAACTTGTTCCACTGGGTCCTCTGGTACGCCGAATTCGTCGTTGTCGAGGCTTGCCTCGTCGTTGGAGGGGGGTGTGTGATTGTCCCTCTCCTAGTATCCCGTCGTCATTGGTCCGGCCTGCTTAAGTGTAGGCCGACTCAGGTGGTATTCCTTTTTGGCACCGTCCGGACTGCTCTTGTTTCCGGGGCCATTTTTGGTGTGCGGGGTTTGGAGTGGTACCGATGACGCACATGTTGTGCATTTCTTCCTGAGTTGTTATCCTCTGTTGCCTCGTCGCCATTAGTTTCCTTCGGAGTGTCCACCATATATATATCATATGAGGAGGTGGCTGTCCACCGCCCGGTGAGCGGTGGCTCCTGTGATTCTCCTACATCATCGTCCATACCGTTGATGTCTTCGGAGTCGAAGTCAAGCACGTCGGTTAGATCATCGATCGTGGAAATGAAGTGGGTGGTGGGTGGGCAACGAATTCCATCGTTGTCTGCTTCCCACTCGAGCCGGACATAGTTCGGCCCGGAGTCTCCTGACAAGGAGAGAGACTTCAATAAGTCCAGCATGTCGCCAAAGGGCGAGTGCTGAAAAACGTCTGCCGCGGTGAACTCCATCACCGGAGCCCAACCAGGATCGACGGGCTCGAGGGCGTGGGACTGGAACCTGCGTCCAGATATGAATCCGGGGGTCCAGAGTCACAGGTTCCCTCAGAGGTGAAACCTGTGTTCGGCTCCATCGCCGATGGAGGTACGGCCTGCGGGGCGGGGTCCAGCCCTCCATCCTTTGGCGAAGCAACCTGTCCCGGATTTATATCCGAGGCTTCTGTGGGGATGATATCCCGAGCGACGTCTGACAGCAGGTCTAAGCCGTGCTCATCGTGACTGTTCGGCTCTTCTGGCGCTGGCCCGAATCTGTCAAAGATCAAGTCTCGGCGGATATCCGCCATGTAGTCCAGGTTTCCGAACTTTATTTGATGGCCGGGGCATAGCTATCGATCTGCTCCAAGTGGCCAAGCGAATTGGCCCACAACACGAAGCCACCGAACACGAAGATTTGTCCGGGAAGGAAAGTCTCGCCCTGGACCGCGTCGTTAGTGACAATTGAAGGAGCCATCAAGCCTGACGATGATGTCACAGAGGAACTCTCAATGAAAGCACCAATGTCAGTGTCAAAACCGGCGGATCTCGGGTAGGGGGTCTCGATCTGTGCGTCAAGGTTCATGGTAACAAGAAGTAAGGGACACAGATGTTTACCCAGGTTCGGGCCCTCTCGATGGAGGTAAAACCCTACTTCCTGCTTGATTAATATTGATGATATGGGTAGTACAAGAGTAGATCTACCACGAGATTGTACAGGCTAAACACTAGGAGCTAGCCTATGATGGTATGAATGTAATTGTGATCGGCCTTCTAAGGACCAACCTCTCCGGTTTATATAGACACCGGAGAGGGCTAGGGTTTACATGGAGTCGGTTACAAGGAAGGAAATATAATATCCGGATCGCCAAGCTTGCCTTCCACGCCAAGGAAAGTCCCATCCGGACACGGGCCGAAGTCTTGAGTCTTGTATCTTCACGCTTCAATAGTCCGGATGTGGTACACAGTCCGGCTGTCCGGATACACCCTAATCCAGGACTCCCTCAGCCATCGGAGACTTGAACAAGATATGAAGAGTTTGGTGACATTGAATATTTATTGACCTTTAGAAGACCAAACCCTTGTTATATACCTACGTTAGATGCGATGATTGTGAGCTGTCATTTGTTTGATGTTTTTCTCACAGCCACAAAATAAAATATGTCTCTTCAAAACTATTGTTTCTATTGTGTGTATCCCTCTCTACCTCTCTTATCTCACCCCAAAACCCTTAAAACCAATAGAGGATGAATGGAGATGAACTCATATTTTCTGGACCGATGACTCAATTGGGGATGGGACGATGGATTCAGAACATGGAAGATCACATGAAGAATAACACTATAGCCGGAAAGGATATGGCCCAACATGCTCTTCAGTGCTTTGAAAGAGGTGCTGCTACTTGGTGGAGGATGTACCAAACCTGTTGGGGAACATAGTAATTTCAAAAAAAATCCTATGCACACGCAAGATTATGGTGATGCATATCAACGAGAGGGGAAAGTGTTGTCCACGGACCCTCGTAGACTGAAAGCGGAAGCGATATGGCAACACGGTTGATGTAGTCGTACGTCTTCACGATCAACCAATCCTAGTACCAAACGTACGGCACCTCCGCGATCTGCACACGTTTAGCTCGGTGACGTCCCATGAACTCACGATCTAGTAGAGCTTCAAGGGACAGCTTCGTCAGCATGACGGCATGATGAAGGTGATGATGAAGCTACCGGCGCAGGGCTTCGCCTAAGCACTACGACGATATGACCGAGGTGGATTATGGTGGAAGGGGGCACCACACACGCCTGGAAACAATCAGTTGTGTGTCCTAGGGTGCCCCCTTGTCCCCTTATATAAAGGAGCAAGGGGGGAGGCTGGCCGGAGAGCGCCAAGGAGAGGGGGGAGTCCTCCTCCTAGTAGGAGTAGGACTCCCCTTTTCCTAGTCCAACTAGGAATGGGGAAGGGGGAAGGAAGGAGAGGGAGAGAGGGAGGAAAGAGGGGGCGCCCCCCCCCCACCCTCCTTGTCCAATTCGGACACCGAAGGGGGGTGGGCGCAGCCAACCCTAAGGTCCCTCCTCTATCTCTCACAAGGCCCATGTTGGCCCATTAGTTCCCCCGGGGGTTCCGATAACACCCCGGCACTCCGATACTTATCCAGTGACCCCCGGAACTCATCAGGTGTCCGAATATAGTCATCCAATATATCAATCTTTATGTCTCGACCAATTCAAGACTCCTCGTAGTGTCCGTGATCACATCCGGGACTCCAAACTACCTTTGGTACATCAAAACACATAAACTCATAATACCGATTGTCATTGAATGTTAAGCGTGCAGACCCTACGAGTTCGAGAACTACGTAGACATGACCGAGACACGTCTCCGGTCAATAACCAATAGCAGAACCTAGATGTTCATATTGGCTCCTACATATTCTACGAAGATCTTTATCGGTCAAACCGCATAACAACATACGTTGTTCCTTTTGTCATCGGTATGTTACTTGCCCGAGATTCGATCGTCGGTATCTCAATACCTAGTTCAATCTCGTTACCGGCAAGTCTATTTACTCGTTCCGTAATGCATTATCCCGCAACTAACTCGTTAGTCACATTGCTTGCAAGGCTTATAGTGATGTGCATTACCGAGAGGCCCCAGAGATACCTCTCCGACAATTGGAGTGACAAATCCTAATCTTGATCTATGCCGGCTCAACAAGTACCATCGGAGACACCTGTAGAACACCTTTATAATCACCCAGTTACGTTGTGACATTTGGTAGCACACAAAGTGTTCCTCCAGTATTCGAGAGTTGCATAATCTCATAGTCATAGGAACATGTATAAGTCATGAAGAAAGCAATAGCAATATACTAAACGATCAAATGCTAAGCTAACAGAATGGGTCAAGTCAATCACATCATTCTCTAATGATGTGATCCCGTTAATCAAATGACAACTCATGTCTATGGCTAGGAAACTTAACCATCTTTGATTCAACGAGCTAGTCAAGTAGAGGCATACTAGTGACACTCTGTTTGTCCATGTATTCACAAATGTACTAAGTTTCCGGTTAATACAATTATAGTATGAATAATAAACATTTAACATGATATAAGTAAATATAAATAACAACTTTGTTATTGCCTCTAGGGCATATTTCCTTCAGTCTCCCACTTGCACTAGAGTCAATAATCTAGATTACACAGTAATGATTCTAACACCCATGGAGTCTTGGTGCTGATCATGTTTTGCTCGTGAGAGAGGCTTAGTCAATGGGTCTGCAACATTTAGATCCGTATGTATCTTGCAAATCTCTATGTCTCCCACCTTGAATTGATCGCGGATGGAATTGAAGCATCTCTTGATGTGCTTGGTTCTCTTGTGAAATCTGGATTCTTTTGCCAAGGCAATTGCACCAGTATTGTCACAAAAGATTTTCATTGGACCCGATGCACTAGTTATGACACCTAGATCGGATATGAACTCCTTCATCCAAACTCCTTCATTTGCTGCTTCCGAAGCAGCTATGTACTCCGCTTCACACGTAGATCCCGCCACGACGCTTTGCTTAGAACTGCACCAACTGACAGCTCCACTGTTCAATATAAATACATATCCGGTTTGTGACTTAGAGTCATCCGGATCAGTGTCAAATCTTGCATCAATGTAACCATTTACGACAAGCTCTTTGTCACCTCCATAAACGAGAAACATATCCTTATTCCTTTTCAGGTATCTCAGGATGTTCTTGGCCACTATCCAGTGATCCACTCCTGGATTACTTTGGTACCTCCCTGCTAAACTGATAGCAAGGCACACATCAGGTCTGGTACATAGCATTGCATACATGATAGAGCCTATGCCTGAAGCATAGGGAACACCTTTCATTTTTTTCTCTATCTTCTGCAGTGGTCGGGCATTGAGTCTGACTCAACTTCACACCTTGTAACATAGGCAAGAACCCTTTCTTTGCTTGATCCATTTTGAACTTCTTCAAAACTTTGTCAAGGTATGTGCTTTGTGAAAGTCCAATTAAGCATCTTGATCTATCTCTATAGATCTTGATGCCTATTATATAAGTAGCTTCACCGAGGTCTTTCATTGAAAAATTCTTATTCAAGTATCCTTTCATGCTATTCAGAAATTCAGTATCATTTCCGATCAACAATATGTCATCCACATATAATATCAGAAATGCTACAGAGCTCCCACTCATTTTCTTGTAAATACAGGCTTCTCCAAAAGTCTGTATAAATCCATATGCTTTGATCACACTATCAAAGCGTATATTCCAACTCCGAGAGGCTTGCACCACTCCATAAATGGATTGTTGGAGCTTGCACACTTTGTTAGCACCTTTTAGATCGACAAAACCTTATGGTTGCATCATATACAACTCTTCCTTAAGATATCCATTAAGGATTGCAGTTTTGACATCCATTTGCCAAATTTCATAATCATAAAATGTGGCAGTTGCTAACATGATTCGGACAGACTTAATCATCGCTACGGGTGAGAAGGTCTCATCGTAGTCAACTCCTTGAACTTGTCGAAAACCTTTCGCAACAAGTCGAGCTTTGTAGACAGTAACATTACCGTCAACGTCAGTCTTCTTCTTAAAGATCCATTTATTCTCAACGGCTTACCTATCATCGGGCAAGTCAACCAAAGTCCACACTTTGTTCTCATACATGGATCCCATCTCAGATTTCATGGCCTCAAGCCATTTCGCGGAATCTGGGCTCATCATCGCTTCCTCATAGTTTGTAGGTTCGTCATGGTCAAGTGACATGACCTCCAGAATAGGATTACCGTACCACTTTGGTGCGGATCTTACTCTGGTTGACCTACGAGGTTCGGTAGTAACTTGATCTGAAGTTACGTGATCATCATCATTAGCTTCCTCACTAACTGGTGTAGGAGTCACAGGAACAGATTTCTGTGATGAACTACTTTCCAATAAGGGAGCAGGTACAGTTACCTCATCAAGTTCTACTTTCCTCCCACTCACTTCTTTCGAGAGAAACTCCTTCTCTAGAAAGGATCCATTCTTAGCAACGAATGTCTTGACTTTGGATCTGTGATAGAAGGTGTACCCAATAGTCTCCTTTGGGTATCCTATGAAGACACATTTCTCTGATTTGGGTTCGAGCTTATCAGGTTGAAGCTTTTTCACATAAGCATCTGATAATCCCCGAGTGCAGGGAATCATCGTAGCAATTCCCAATGGTGGAAGTGATAAGTATGGAGTGTCAAACACACAAGGAGCTAAAGGCAAGATCAATATTCTCTCAAGTCCTATATGCCACTGATACGACTCTACGTACACCGAATGTTTGCTTCCAACTAGAAACGATAAATAAAACTATGTTGTGGGTATGAAGAGCATAACTTTGCATGATATTGGACAGCTAAGACATAAAAGTAGGTGTTGTTATCATGATGTTAGAATATATTACTAAGTATTATAAATAGCGAGTGTGGAATAAGGATGGGTCGGTGTGCGGAATTATCCTAGGCAATTGTTAACAAGATCGATAGTCGTCATTGCAATTTCATATGAGGGAGAGGCATAAGCTAACATACTTTCTCTTCTTGGATCATACGCACTTATGATTGGAAATCTAGAAAGCATCCGCAACTACTAAAGATCATTAAGGTAAAACCCAACCATAGCATCAAAGCATCAAGTCCCCTTTATCCCATACGCAACAACCCCCTTACTCGGGTTTATGCTTCTGCCTCTCAAGCAACCAACTATAAGCGAATCAATAGGACAGCACCAGAATAAAACATACAACTCGTACCAATATAGATCATCAATCAACCCAAAGACAAAGGATATCTACTCAAAACATCATAGGATGGCAACACATCATTGGATCATAATATGTGGCATAAAGCACCATGTTCAAGTAGGGATTACAACGGGGTGCGGGAGAGTAGACCGCGTAAAATAGATGAGGATGGTGATAATGATGGTGATGTTGATGAAGATGATCACCACGATGATGATTCCCCTCCCGATGGCACTCCGGCGCCACCGAGATAGAGGAGGAGAGGATCTCCCCCTTGCGCTTCCTCCTCCATGGCCTCCCCCCTAGATGGGCAGAGGTTCTCCCTCTGGTCCTTGGCCTTCATGGCGATGATGGCCCCTCCGGGATCCTCCTCCATGGCCTCCGGTAATGATGGCCCCCTCCGGCAGGGTGCCAGAGAGGTCCTAGATTGATTTCTCGTGGCTACAGAGGGTTGCGGCGGTGGAACTTCCGATCTAGGTCAAGTTCTGGAAGTTTGGGGATTAATAGGAGAGGTTGGCGTCGAGAACAAGTCAGGGGGGCCCACAGGGAGTCCATGAGGTAGGGGGTGCGTCCCAGGGGGTGAGTGCGCCCTCCACCCTCGTGGGGCCCACAGGACTCCCCTACGGTAACTCTTCGTTCTAGTATTTTTTATATTTTCCAGAAAAAATCTCCGTCGATTTTCAGCGCATTCCGAGAACTTTTATTTCTGCACAAAAACAACACCATGGTAGTTTTGCTGAAAACAGCGTCAGTCCGGGTTAGTTCTAATCAAATCATATAAAACTATTGTAAACATGGCATGAATACTTCATAAATTATAGATACGTTGGAGACGTATCAGCATCCCCAAACTTAATTCCTGCTCGTCCTCGAGTAGGTAAATGATAAAAGAAATAATTTATGAAGTGTGAATGCTAGCAAGTGCATAAGTTTGATCAATGATAGTTCCAATCACTTTTTCTAGTATCATTATGTATCATAACAGTAGCTCAACTCATAAAACCTCTCATGATCAATTAACAAGCTATTCACATGTTAAAGTATAGATCATAAACTTTCTTGAAAACAAACAAACCGTGCTCTTAGTCATCAAACAATTGCAATTCATCTTATTTTCGGGAAGGGTCTATGTAAGAGCTTTGATTCAGCAAACTCCACATACTCCACTATCATTTAATCTTTCACAGTTGCTAACACTCATGTGATATTTGTGGGTTCAAAGCTTTAATCGGACACAGAGAAAGATAGGGGCTTATAGTTTTGCCTCCCAACCTTTTACCTGAAGGGTAATGCCAACAATAATAGTTCATGATAACTTACATCCAATTGGATATATATATATATCAGGATCTTTCCAACACAATGTGCTTGCCTAAGGATAAAATGTAAAAAGGAAAGGTGAAGATCACCATCACTCTTGTATAAGGTATAAGGCAAGAATAAAAGATAGGCCCTTCGCAGAGGGAAGCAGAGGTTGTCATGTGCTTTTATAGTTGGATGCACAAAATCTTAATGTGGAAGAACGTCACTTTATATTGCCACTTGTGATACGGACCTTTATTATGCAGTCCGTCGCTTTTATTGCTTCCATATCACAAGATCGTATAAAGCTTATTTTCTCCATACTAATAGATCATACATTTTTAGAGAGCAATTTTTTATTGCATGCAACAATGATAACTTACTTGAAGGATCTTACTATATCCATAGGTAGATATGGTGGACTCTCATGGCAAAACGGGTTTAAGGATATTTGGAAGCACAAGTAGTATCTCTACTTGGTGTAAAGAATTTGGCTAGCATGAGGGGGAAAGTCAAGCTCAGCATGTTGGATGATCCATGACAATATACTTTATTTCGGATATAAGAAAACATAAACCATTACGTTGTCTTCCTTGTCCAACATCAACCTTTTAGCATGTCAAATTTTAATGAGTGCTCAGAATTACAAAAGATGTCCAAGATAGTATATTTATATGTGAAATCTCTCTTCCTTCAATATTCTTTCATGAATTGTTCAGGTGACCAATTCTGTGTTTGCTAACTTTCAAATAAATTTACTACCTCTTCTTATTCTGTGTGAATTCAATACTCCCCATGGTATAAGCATATGAAACATATATAAATTCAGATTTATGATATTCAATTCATTCAACCATTTACTCATAGGATATACGTGAAGCACATGAGTAAATGACAAACTACTCCAAAAGATATAAGTGAAGAACACTGAGTAGTCAAATAATTAACTAGCCATGGGAGGATTATTTTTCATTCAAGATTTCAGATCCAATGATTTTATTCAAACAACAAGTAGAATTGAAAATATGCTCCAAGCAAAACACATATCATGTGACGAATAAAAATATAGATCTGAGTAAGGTATACCGATAGTTTTGAAGACGAAAGAGGGGATGCCTTTCGGGGCATCCCCAAGTTTAACTGCTTGAGTCTTCCTTGAATATTACCTTGGGGTGCCTTGGGCATCCCCAAGCTTAGGGTCTTTCCATTCCTTATTCTCCTCAAATCGATATTTCACCCAAAGCTTGAAAACTTCAATCACACAAAACATAACGAAACTTCATGAGATAGGTTAGTATGATAAAGAGTAAACCATTCACTTTGGTACTGTCAAAGACAAGGTTCATAATTGTTCTCACACAATGCCTACTGTACCATATCATTTCTACAATTTATATTGAGCAATATAAGCCATAGAAACTAGAAAACAGGCAAACTATGCAATGAAAACAGAATTTGTCAGAAACAGAACAGTCTGTAATGATTTGAGTAGAAACCATACTTCTGCTATTAATCTTCTACAAAAAGAATCAACTCAAAATCACTCTTCTGTAAAAAAAATGACAGCTAATCTCGTGAGCGCAAAGTTGCTGTTTTTTACAGCAAGATCACATTAACTTTCACCCAAGTCTTCCCAAAGGTCTTACTTGGCACTTTATTGAAACAAAAGCTATAAAACATGGTTAATATAGTAGCTTAATCATGTAAGCTTTTCTTTAGTTCCTTTTAGCTAGGCATGATGATTTCAATGATGCTCACATAAAAGATAAGAATTGAAACATAAAAAGAGCATCATGAAGAATATGACTAGCACATTTAAATCTAACCCACTTCCTATGCCTAGGGATTTTGTGAGCACATAATTTATAGGAACAAGAATCAACTACCATAGGAAGGCAAAACAAGTATAACTTCAAAACTTTAAGAACATAGAGAGGAAACTTGATATTATTGCAACTCCTACAAGCATATATTCCTCCCTCATAATAATTTTCAGTAGCATAATGAATGAATTCAACAATATAACCATCACATAAAGAATTATTTTCATGATCTACAAGCATAGAAATTTTACTATTCTCCACATAAGTAAAATTCTTCTCATTCGAAATAGTGAGATCACTAATTCCTGAAGTTGACACTCTTCCAAACCCGCTTTAGATGATAATATTATTCTTACTCCAAAAGATATAAGTAATGTTCATGGATAATTCTACAATTAATATAGTCTAACCAATATCCAAGCTCAAACTATATAACTGAAGCACACGAAGCATTCTATAAAACCATAGTCAAAAGATTTAAGTGAAGCACAAAGAGCATTCTATAAGGTCATACTCAAAAGATATAAGTGAAGCACATGAATAATTCTATAAATCAATGAAGGGAAATCTCATACTAGCATGGTTCTTAAAGAAAAATAAAAACACAAAGGACACAAATCATGTGAACAAAAAAAAACCAAGGTATACCGATAATTGTTGAAGAAGAAAGATGGGATGCCAACCGGGGCTTCCCCAAGCTTAGATGCTTGAGTATCCTTGGAATATTTACTCGGGGTGCCTTGGGCATCCCCAAGCTTGAACTCTTGCCTCTCTTTATTCTTCTCATATTGATAGCTCCTCGATCTTCGAACACTTCATCCACACAAAAGTTTAACAAAAACTTTGTGAGATCCGTTAGTATAATAAAGCAAATCACTACCATTTGGTACTGTTGCAAACTCATTCCAATTTCATATTAGAACTATATCTACTGTATTCCAACTTCACCATGGTTCATACCCCCCGATACTACCCATAGATTCATCAAAATAAGCGAACAACACATGGAAAACAGAATCTGTCAAAAACAGGACAGTCTGTAGTAATCTGGAAGTTTAGTATACTTCTGTAACTCCAAAAATTCTAGAAAAAATATGACAATTTAAAAACTTTGTACAGAAGTAATGTGCAAAATGTTTCAGACCCATTTGACTTTCCAGTAAAAAAATGTAAATTCAAGCGCTACAGCCAAAGTTTCTGTTTTTGTACTCCACAAAGTAAACAAGCAATCTAATCATCCTAAAACCAAAGCTTGGGACATTATTGTTATAATACAATGGATATATACAAGGGGATAATTATTTACAGAGAAACTTCCATGAAAAATTCTACATTGTTTCCATGAGCATGAATAGAAGTGCTCAAGGTCGACCCTCACTTCTTCAATGCATAACTTTCCAATCACTTCTCTTTTTGAAAAACCTTTTAAGCATGAGAGGCAAGTAAATTTTATGTATTTTCATTCTTTTAAAAAAATATTGTATGTTTCACCCACAACTAAACAGAAACAAAAAGGAAAAACAAAATCTACTTAGTGAAGAAAGCAAACAAGCACACACGAGAATATCAACCCCACGCTATTGCTCCCCGGCAACGGCACCAGAAAAGAGCTTGATAATCCCCAACTGCAGGGAATCATCGTAGCAATTCCCAATGGTGGAAGTGATAAGTATGGAGAGTCGAACCCACAAGGATCTAAAGGTAAGATCAATATTCTCTCAAGTCCTATCTGCCACTGATACGACTCTACGTACACCGAACATTTGCTTCCAACTAGAAACGAGAAATAAAACTACGTTGTGGGTATGAAGAGGATAACTTTGCATGATATTGGAGAGCTAAGACATAAAAGTAGGTGTTGTTTTCATAAAGTTAGAATATATTACTAAATATTATAAATAGCGAGTGTGGAATAATGATGGGTCGGTGTGCAGAGTTATCTTAGGCAATTGTTAACAAGACTGATAGTCGTCATTGCAATTTCATATGAGGGAGAGGCATAAGCTAACATACTTTCTCTTCTTGGATCATACGCACTTATGATTGGAAATCTAGCAAGCATCTGCAACTACTAAAGATCATTAAGGTAAAAGCCAACCATAGCATTAAAGCATCAAGTCCACTTTATCCCATACGCAACAACCCCCTTACTCGTGTTTATGCTTCTGTCACTCAAGCAACCCACTATAAGCGAATCATGAACGTATTGCAACACCCTACAGCGGGAATCCCTCACGCTTGCGCGACACGGAGGGCACAATAGGACAGCACCAAAATAAAACATACAACTCGTACAAATCTAGATTATCAATCAACCCAAAGACAAAGGATATCTACTCAAAACATCATAGGATGGCAACACATCATTGGATCATAATATGTGGCATAAAGCACCATGTCCAAGTAGGGATTACAGCGGGGTGCGAGAGAGTGGACGGCGTAAAGGAGATGATGATGGTGATGATGATGGTGGTGTTGATGAAGGCGGTCACCGCGGCGATGATTCCCCTCCCGATGGCACTCCGGCACCACCGAGAGAGAGGAGGAGAGGATCTCCCCCATGTGCTTCATCCTCCATGGCCTCCCCCCTAGATGGGGAGAGGTTCTCCCTCTGGTCCTTGGCCTTCATGGCGATGATGGCCCCTTCAGGATCCTCCTCCATGGCCTCCGGTGATAATGGCCCTCTCCGGCAGGGTGCCATAGAGGGCCTAGATTGATTTCTCGTGGCTACAGAGGCTTGTGGCGGCGGAACTTCCGATCTAGGTCAAGTTCTGGAAGTTTGGGGATGTATAGGAGAGGTTGGCGTCGAGAACAAGTCGAGGGACCCCATAAGGAGTCCACCAGGCAGGGGGCGCGCCCTCCACCCTCGTGGGGCCCACGGGACTCCCCTCCGGTAACTCTTCCTTCCAGTATTTTTATATTTTCTAGAAAAAATCTCCGTTGATTTTCAGCGCATTCCTAGAACTTTTATTTCTACACAAAAACAACACCACGGTAGTTCTGCTGAAAACAGCGTCAGTCCGGGTTAGTTCTAATCAAATCATACCAAAATCATATAAAACTATTGTAAACATGGCATGAATACTTCATAAATTATAGATACATTGCAGGCGTATCAGCATCGCAGCCCCAAACTTTAAGAAACAACAACTTGGGTTTCTTGCGAAACCACAGTTCATATGGTGTCGTCTCAACGGATTTAGATGGTGCCCTATTTAACGTGAATGAAGCCATCTCTAAATCATAACCCCAAAATGATAGTGGTAAATCAGTAAGAGACATGATAGATCGCACCATCTCTAGTAAAGTACGATTACGATGTTTGGACACACCATTACGCTGTGGTGTTCCGGGTGGCATGAGTTGTGAAACTATTCTGTATTGTTTCAAATGAAGACCAAACTCATAACTCAAATATTCTCCTCCATGATTAGATCCTAGAAACTTTATTTTCTTGTTAAGATGATTTTCCACTTCACTCTGAAATTCCTTGAGCTTTTCAAATGTTTCAGACTTATGCCTCATCAAGTAAATATACCCATATCTTCTCAAATCATCTATGAAGGTGAGAAAATAACGATACCCGCCGTGAGCCTCAACATTCATCGGACCACATACATCAGTATGTATGATTTCCAACAAATCTGTTGCTCGCTCCAATGTTCCGGAGAACGGAGTTGTAGTCATCTTGCCCATGAGGCATGGTTCGCAAGTACCAAGTGATGCATAATCAAGTGATTCCAAAAGTCCATCAGAATGAAGTTTCTTCATGCGCTTTACACCAATATGACCCAAACGGCAGTGCCAAATAAGTTGCACTATAATTATCCACTCTACATCTTTTGGCTTCAATATTATGAATATGTGTATCACTACTATCGAGATTCAACAAAAATAGACCATTCTTCAAGGGTGCATGATCATAAAAGATATTACTCATATAAATAGAACAACCATTATTCTCTGATTTAAATGAATAACCATCTCGCATCAAACAAGATCCGGATATAATGTTCATGCTCAACACTGGCACCAAATAACAATTATTCAGGTCTAAAACTAATCCCGAAGGTAGATGTAGAGGTAGCGTGCCGACCGCGATCACATCGACTTTGGAACCATTTCCCACGCGCATCGTCACCTAGTCCTTAGCCAATCTTTGCTTAATCTGTAGTCCCTGTTTCAAGTCGCAGATATTAGCAACAAAACCAGTATCAAATATCCAGGTGCTACTGCGAGCATTAGTAAGGTACACATCAATAACATGTATATCACATATACCTTTGTTCACCTTGCCATCCTTCTTATCCGCCAAATACTTGGGGCAGTTCCGCTTCTAGTGACCAGTCCCTTTGTAGTAGAAGCACTCAGTCTCAGGCTTAGGCCCAGACTTGGGATTATTCACTTTAGCAGCAACTTGCTTGTCATTCTTCTTGAAGTTCCCCTTCTTCCCTTTACCCTTTTTCTTGAAACTGGTGGTCTTGTTGACCATCAACACTTGATGCTCCTTCTTGATTTCTACCTCCGTAGCTTTTAGCATTGCGAAGAGCTTGGGAATTGTCTTATCCATCCCTTGCATGTTATAGTTCATCACGAAGCTCTTGTAGCTTGGTGGCAGTGATTGAAGAATTCTGTCAATGACACTATCATCAGGAAGATTAACTCCCAGTTGAATCAAGTGATTATTATACCCAGATATTTTAAGTATATGTTCACTAACAGAACTATTCTCCTCCATCTTGCAGCTATAGAACTTATTGGAGACTTAATATCTCTCAATCCGGGCATTTGCTTGAAATATTAACTTCAACTCCTGGAACATCTCATATGCTCCATGACATTCAAAACGTCGTTGAAGTCTCGGTTCTAAGCCGTAAAGCATTGCACACTTAACTATCGAGTAGTCATCAGCTTTGCTCTGCCAGACGTTCATGGCATCTGGCGTTGCTCCTGCAGTGGGTTTGGCACCTAGCGGTGCTTCCAGGACGTAATTCTTCTATGCAGCAATGAGGATAATCATGTTCATGTAGTTGCTACCATCATCTTTCAACTTACCTTTCTCTAGGAACGCATTAAAATTCAACGGAACAACAGCACGGGTCATCTCTACAACAACATAGACATGCAAAATACTATCAGGTACTAAGTCCATGATAAATTAAAGTTCAATTAATCAAATTACTTAAGAACTCCCACTTAGATAGACATCCCTCTAATCATCTAAGTGATCATGTGATCCAAATCAACTAAACCATGTCCGATCATCATGTGAGATGGAGTAGTTTTCAATGGTGAACATCACTATGTTGATCATATATACTATATGATTCATGCTCGACCTTTCGGTCTCAGTGTTCCGAGGCCATATCTGCATATGCTAGGCTCGTCAAGTTTAACCCAAGTATTCTGCGTGTGCAAAACTGGCTTGCACCCGTTGTATGTAAACGTAGAGCTTATCACACCCGATCATCACGTGGTGTCTCGGTACGACGAACTTTCGCAATGGTGCATACTTAGGGAGAACACTTGTACCTTGAAATTTAGTGAGAGATCATCTTATAGTGCTACCGTGGAACTAAGCAAGATAAGATGCATAAAGGATAAACATCACATGCAATCAATATAAGTGATATGATATGGCCATCATCATCTTGTGCCTTTGATCTCCATCTTCAATGCACCGTCATGATCATCATCGTCACCGGCACGACACCTTGATCTCCATCGTAACATCGTTGTCGTCTCGCCAACTATTGCTTCTACGACTGTTGCTACCGCTTAGTGATAAAGTAAAGCAGTTACATGGCGATTGCATTTCATACAATAAAACGACAACCATATGGCTCCTGCTAGTTGCCTATAACTCCGTTACAAAACATGATCATCTCATACAATAAAATTTAGCATCATGTATTGACCATATCACATCACAACATGCCTTGTAAAAACAAGTTAGACGTCCTCTACTTTGTTGTTGCAAGTTTTACGTGGCTGCTATGGGCTGAGCAAGAACCGTTCTTACATACGCATCAAATCATCAATGATTTTTCGTCAAGTATGTGCTATTTTAACCTTCAACAAGGACCGGGCATAACCACACTCGATTCAACTAAAGTTGGAGAAACTGACACCCACCAGCCACATGTGTGCGAAGCATGTCGGTAGAACCAGTCTCGCGTAAGCGTACGCGTAATGTCGGTCCGGGCCGCTTCATCCAACAATACCGCCAAATCAAAGTATGACATGCTGGTAAGCAGTATGACTATTATCGCCCACAACTCACTTGTGTTCTACTCGTGCATATAACATCTACGCATAAACCTGGCTCTAATACCACTGTTGGGGAACGTAGTAATTTCAAAAAAAATCCTACGCACACACAAGATCATGGTGATGCATAGCAACAAGAGGGGAGAGTGTTGTCCATGCACCCTCGTAGACTAAAAGCAGAAGCGTTATGACAACGCGGTTGATGTAGTCGTACGTCTTCACGATCGACCGATCCTAGTACCGAACGCATGGCACCTCTGTGATCTGCACACGTTCAGCTCGGTGATGTCCCACGAACTCACGATCCAGTAGAGCTTCGAGGGAAAGCTTCGTCAGCACTTCCCCTAAGAACTATGACGATATGACCAAGGTGGATTATGGTGGAGGGGGCACCACACACGGCTGGAAACAACCAACTTGTGTGTCCTAGGGCTCCCCCCTGCATCCGTATATAAAGGAGCAAGGGGGAGGTCGGCAGGTCTTGGGGCGCGCCAAGGAGAGGGGGGAGTCCTCCTCCTAGTAGGAGTAGGACTCCCCTTTTCCTAGTCCAACTAGGAAGGGGGAAGGGGGCGGAAGGAGAGGGAGAGAGGGAGGAAAGAGGGGGCGCCGCCCCTCCCTCCTTGTCCAATTCGGACTCCCAAGGGGGGCGCAAGGCCAGCCCTAAGGCCCCTCCTCTCTCTCGCACAAGGCCCATGTTGGCCCATTAGTTCCCCCGGGGGTTCCGATAACCCCCCAGCACTCTGATACTTATCCGGTGACCCCCGGAACTCATCCGGTGTCCAAATATAGTCATCCAATATATCAATCTTTATGTCTCGACCATTTCGAGACTCCTCGTCATGTCCGTGATCACATCCGGGACTCTGAACTACCTTCGGTACATCAAAACACATAAACTCATAATACCGATCATCACCGAAAGTTAAGCGTGCGGACCCTACGGGTTCGAGAACTATATAGACATGACCGAGACACGTCTCCGGTCAATAATCAATAGTGGAACCTAGATGTTCATATTGGCTCCTACATATTTTACGAAGATCTTATCGGTCAAACCACATAACAACATACGTTGTTCCTTTTGTCATCGGTATGTTACTTGCCCGAGATTCGATTGTCAGTATCTCAATACCTAGTTCAATCTCGTTACCGGCAAGTCCCTTTACTCGTTCTGTAATGCATTATCCCACAACTAACTCGTTAGTCACATTGCTTGCAAGGCTTATAGTGATGTGCATTACCAAGAGGGCCCAGAGATACCTCTCTGACAATCGGAGTGACAAATCCTAATCTTGATCTATGCCAACTCAACAAGTACCATCGGAGAGACCTGTAGAGCACCTTTATAATCACCAATTACGTTGTGACATTTGGTAGCACACAAAGTGTTCCTCCGGTATTCGGGAGTTGCATAATCTCATAGTCATAGGAACATGTGTAAGTCATGAAGAAAGCAATAGCAATATACTAAACAATCAAATGCTAAGCTAACGGAATGGGTCAAGTCAATCACATCATTCTCTAATGATGTGATCCCGTTAATCAAATGACAACTCATGTCTATGGCTAGGAAACTTAACCATCTTTGATTCAACGAGCTAGTCAAGTAGAGGCATACTAGTGACACTCTATTTTTCTATGTATTCACACATGTACTAAGTTTCCGGTTAATACAATTCTAGCATGAATAATAAACATTTATCATGATATAATGAAATATAAATAACAACTTTGTTATTGTCTCTAGGGCATATTTCCTTCAAAACCATCAATGGATGGTAGGGAGTAACCACTGGGAGAGAGTTTAAGTTGACTCTACAAAGGTCTCGTCTTGTGTCCTAGAAATTGAAGCCTTATGGAAATGACATGAAGAAATCTTGTGCATGCAAGCTCTATGGAGAAATAGGACAACCATAAATAACACAAGGATGAATGCTCTCATTGTGAAGAAACTCACCCAGCTAAAGAATGCCCAACTAGGCAGATGATACGTCCATTTTGCATCATGCTTTTATATCAATATTTATTGCATTATGGACTATTTTTATACATTATATCTCAATACTTATGGCTATTCTCTCTTATTTTACAAGGTTTATCATGAAGAGGGGGAATGCCAGGAGCTGGAATTCTAGCTAGAAAAGGAGCAAACATTGGAAACCTATTCTACACTGCTCCAAAAATCCTGAGACTCCACGAAACATGTTTTTGGAATTTAGAAGAATTATTGAGCGAAAGAAATACACTAGGGGGCCCACACCCTGTCCAGGAGAGTGGAGGGCGCCCCCCCTACTGGGCGAGCCCCCTATCTCCTAGGCCACCTGGTGGGCCTCCGGTGTCCATCTTCTGCTATATGAGAGCTTTTACCCTGGAAAAATTTGTGGGCAAGCTTACGGGACGAAACTCCGCCGCCACGAGGCGGAACCTTGGCGGAACCAATCTAGGGCTCTGGCGGAGCTGTTCTGCCGGGGACACTTCCCTCCGGGAGGGGGGAATCATCACCAACGTCATCACCAACGATCCTCTCATCGGAAGGGGGTCAATCTCCATCAACATCTTCACCAGCACCATCTCCTCTCAAAACCCTAGTTCATCTCTTGTATCCAATCTTGTACCAAAACCACAAATTGGTACCTGTGGGTTGCTAGTAGTGTTGATTACTCCTTGTAGTTGATGCTAATTGGTTTACTTGGTGGAAGATCATATGTTCAGATCCAATATGCATATTATTACTCCTCTGATTATGAACATGAATATGCTTTGTGAGTAGTTACGTTTGTTCTTGAGGACATGGGTGAAGTCTTTCTATTAGTAGTCATGTGAATTTGGTATTCGTTTGATATTTTGATGAGATGTATGTTGTCTTTTCCTCTAGTGGTGTTATGTGAACGTCGACTACATGACACTTCACCATTATTTGGGCCTAGAGGAAGGCATAGGGAAGTAATAAGTAGATGATGGGTTGCTAGAGTGACAAAAGCTTAAACCCTAGTTTATGCATTGCTTCGTTAGGGGCTGATTTGGATCCATATGTTTAATGTTGTGGTTAGGTTTACCTTAATACTTCTTTTGTAGTTGTGGACGCTTGCAATAGGGGTTAATCATAAGTGGGATGCTTGTCCAAGTAAGGGCAGTATCCAAGCACCGGTCCACCCACATATCAAATTATCAAAGTACCGAACGCAAATCATATGAACGTGATGAAAACTAGCTTGACGATAATTCCCATGTGTCCTCGGGAGCTCCTTTCTCATTATTAGAAATTGTCCAGGCTTATCCTTTGCTACATAAAGGATTGGGCCACCTTGCTGCACTTTATTTACTTTATTTACTTGTTACTCATTACTATTTATCTTATCACAAAACTATCTATCACCTACAATTTCAGTGCTTGCAGAGAAAACCTTACTGAAAACCGCTTATCATTTCCTTCTGCTCCTCATTGGGTTCGACACTCTTACTTATAGAAAGGACTACGATAGATCCCCTACACTTGTGGGTCATCAAGACTCTTTTCTAGCGCCGTTGCCGGGGAGTGTAGCACTTTTGGTGAGTGGAACTTGGTAAGGAAACATTTATATAGTGTGCTGAAATTTTCTGTTACTTGTCACTATGGAAACTAATCCTTTGAGGGGCTTGTTTGGGGTATCTTCACCCCGACCAGAAGAGCAAAGAGTTTCTCCTCAACATACTGAACTTTATGAAAATATTTACTTTGAGATTCCTTCAGGTATGATAGAAAAACTGCTAGCTGATCCATTTGCAGGAGATGGAACATTGCATCCCGATTTACACCTTATCTTTGTGGATGAAGTTTGTGGATTATTTAAGCTTGCAGGTATTCCCGATGATGTTGTCAAAAGGAAGGTCTTCCCTTTATCTTTGAAGGGAGATGCATTGACATGGTATAGGCTATGTGATGATATGAGATCTTGGAATTATAAGAGATTGAAGTTGGAATTTCACCAGAAGTTCTACCCTATGCATCTTGTTCATCGTGATAGTAATTACATATATAATTTCTGGCCTTGCGAAGGAGAAAGCATCGCTCAAGCTTGGGGGAGGCTTAAGTCAATGTTATATTCATGCCCCAATCATGAGCTCTCCCGGGAAATGATTATTCAAAACTTCTATGCTCGGCTTTCTCTTAATAATCGCAACCTGCTCGATACTTCCTGTGTTGGTTCTTATATGTTGAAGACTATTGATTTCAAATGGGACTTATTGGAAAGAATTAAACGCAACTCTGAAGATTGGGGTTACGACGATGGTAAGGCGTCAGGTATGACACCTAAGTTCGATTGTGTTAAATCTTTTATGGATACCGATGCTTTTCGTGGATTTAGCGCTAAGTATGGACTTGACTCTAAGATAGTAGCTTCTTTCTGTGAATCTTTTGCTACTCACATTGATCTCCCTAAAGAGAAGTGGTTTAAATATAATCCTCCTGTTGAAGTGAAAGTAGTTGCACCTATTACAGTTGAAGAAAAGACTGTCACCTATAGTGATCCTATTGTTCCTACTACTTATGTTGAGAAACCTCCTTTTCCTGTTAGGATAAAGGATCATGATAAAGCTTCGACTGTTGTTCGTAAGAGTAATACTAGGACTTATACACCTCCTAAGCAAATTAATGTTGAACCTATATTGCTATGGTTAAAGATCTCTTGGATGATGATTTAGATGGGCATGTTATTTATTTCTATGGTGAGACTGCTAATATTGCTAGAACAGATACTAAGATACATAGACCTGTTGTAGGCATGCCTTATACCTTATATAATAGGAGATCATTGTTAAAATAGGAGATCATTGTTATCATGGCTTATGTGATATGGGTGCTAGTGCTAGTGCAATACCTTATACCTTATATCAAGAAATTATGCATGACATTGCACCCATTGAATTAGAAGACATTGATGTTACTATTAAGCTTGCTAATAGGGATACCATTAAACCCTTTGGGATTGTTAGAGATGTTGAAGTTTTGTGTGGGAAGGTTAAATACCCTGCTGATTTTCTTGTTCTTGGTTCCCCACAAGATGATTTTTGTCCCATTATTTTTGGTAGACCCTTCTTGAATACAGCTAGTGCTAAGATTGATTGTTAAAAAGATACTATCACCGTTGGCATAGATGGTATGTCTCATGAGTTTAATTTTGCTAAGTTTCATAGACAACCTTGTGATAGGGAACCACCTAGTAAGGATGAGATTATTGGTCTTGCTTCCATTTTCGTGCCTCCTACTGATCTGTTAGAACAATATTTGCTAGACCATGAAAACGATATGTTTATGAAGGAAATAAGGGAAATTGATGAAGTGTTCCTTAAGCAGGAACCTATGCTGAAACATAACCTTCCCGTTGAAATTCTTGGGGATCCCCCTCCACCCAAGGGTGATCCCGTGTTTGAACTCAAACCATTACCTGATAATCTTAAGTATGCTTATCTTGATGAAAAGAAAATATATCCTATTATTATTAGTGCTAACCTTTCAGAGCAAGAAGAAGAAAGATTATTGAAAACTCTGAAGAAGCACCGAGCAGCTATTGGATATACTCTGGATGATCTTAAGGGCATTAGTCCCACATTATGCCAACACAAAATTATAGTGGAGAAAGATGCCAAACCTTTTAGAGATCCTCAGCGACGACTAAATCCCAAGATGAAAGAAGTGGTAAGAAAGGAGATACTAAAGCTCCTTGAGGCAGGTATTATTTACCCCGTTGCTGATAGTGAATGGGTAAGCCATGTCCATTGTGTTCCTAAAAAGGGAGGTATTACCGTTGTTCCTAATGATAAAGATGAATTGATCCCGCAAAGAATATTACAGGTTTTAGGATGGTAATTGATTTCCTTAAATTAAATAAAGCTACTAAGAAAGATCATTACCCTTTACCTTTTATTGATCAAATGCTAGAAAGACTATCCAAACACACACATTTCTGCTTTCTAGATGGTTATTCTGGCTTCTCTCAAATACCTGTGTCAGCGAAGGATCAATCTAAAACTACTTTTACTTGCCCTTTTGGTACTTTTGCTTATAGACGTATGAGTTTTGGTTTATGTAATGCACCTGCTACCTTTCAAAGATGCATGACGGCTATATTCTCTGATTTTTGTGAAAAGATTTGTGAGGTATTCATGGATGATTTTTCCGTTTATGGATCCTCTTTTGATGATTGTTTGAGCAACCTTGATCGAGTTTTGCAGAGATGTGAAGACACTAGTCTCGTCCTGAATTGGGAAAAGTGTCACTTTATGGTTAATGAAGGCATTGTCTTGGGGCACAAGATCTCTGAGAGAGGTATTGAAGTTGACAAAGCCAAGGTTAATGCTATTGAAAAGATGCCATGTCCCAAGGACATAAAAGGTATAAGAAGTTTCCTTGGTCATGCCAGTTTTTATAGGAGGTTCATTAAGTTCTTTTCTAAAATCTCTAGGCCTTTGACTAATTTATTGCAAAAAGATATTCCTTTTGTCTTTGATGATGATTTTGTAGAAGCATTGGAAATACTTAAGAAAGCTTTGATCACTGCACCTATTGTTCAGCCACCTGATTGGAATTTACCTTTTGAAATCATGTGTGATGCTAGTGATTATGCTGTAGGTGTTGTTCTAGGGCAAAGAGTCGATAAGAAATTGAATGTTATCCAGTATGCTAGTAAGACTATTGATACTGCCCAGAAAATTATGCTACTACTGAAAAAGAATTCTTAGCAGTTGTGTTTGCATGTGATAAGTTTAGACCTTCTATTGTTGATTCCAAAGTTACTATTCACACTGATCATGCTGCTATTAAATATCTTATGGAAAAGAAAGATGCTAAGCCTAGACTCATTAGATGGGTTCTCTTGCTCCAAGAATTTGACTTGCATATTATTGATAGAAAGGGAGCTGAGAACCCCGTTGCAGATAACTTATCTAGGTTAGAGAATGTTCTTGATGACCCACTACCTATTGATGATAGCTTTCCTGATGAACAATTAGCGGTCGTCAATGCTTCTCGTACTGCTCCTTGGTATGCTAATTATGCTAATTACATTGTTGCTAAATTTATACCTCATAGTTTCACATAACAGCAAAAGAAAAGGTTCCTTTATGATTTAAGACATTACTTATGGGATGACCCACACCTTTATAAAGGAGTAGATGGTGTTATTAGATGTTGTGTGCCTGAGCATGAACTGGAACAGATCCTACGCAAGTGTCACTCTGAATCCTATGGAGCACACCGCGCTGGAGATAGAACTGCACACAAGGTACTACAATCTGGTTTTTATTGGCCTACTCTCTTCAAATATGCTCGTAAGTTTGTCTTATCTTGTGATGAATGCCAAAGAATAGGTAACAATAGTAGACGTGAAGAAATGCCTATGAATTATTCTCTTGTTGTTGAACCATTTGATGTTTGGGGCTTTGATTATATGGGACCTTTTCCTGCCTCTAATGGTTATACACATATTTTAGTTGTTGTTGATTACGTTACTAAGTGGGTAGAAGCTATTCCAACTAGTAGTGCTGATCATAACACTTCTATTAAAATGCTTAAAGAAGTTATTTTTCCGAGGTTTGGAGTCCCTAGATATCTTATGACTGATGGTGGTTCACATTTTATTCATGGTGCTTTCCGTAAGATGCTTGCTAAATATGATGTCAATCATAGATTCGCATCTCCTTATCATCCGCAGTCTAGTGGTCAAGTAGAGTTGAGCAATAGAGAGCTCAAATTAATTTTGCAAAAGACTGTGAATAGATCTAGAAATAATTTTTCCAAAAAACTTGATGATGCATTATGGGCCTATAGAACTGCATACAAAAATCCTATGGGTATGTCTCCATATAAGATGGTTTATGGAAAAGCGTGTCATTTACCTCTTGAACTTGAACATAAGGCATATTGGGCTATTAAAGAGCTCAACTATGACTTCAAACTTGCCGGTGAGAAGAGGTTGTTTGATATTAGCTCACTTGATGAATGGAGAACTCAAGCCTATGAGAATGCCAAGCTATTCAAAGAAAAAGTCAAATGCTGGCATGATAAGAGGATACAAAAGCGTGAGTTTAACGTAGGAGATTATGTGTTATCATTCAACTCTCGTTTAAGATTTTTTGCAGGAAAACTTCTCTCAAAATGGGAAGGTCCCTACGTTATTCAGGAGGTCTATCGTTCTGGTGCCATAAAAATCAACAACTTCGAAGGCACAAGTCCGAGGGTGGTAAACGGTCAAAGAGTTAAACATTATATTTCAGGTAATCCTATCAATGTTGAAACTAATATTATTGAAATCGTAACCCCGGAGGAATACATAAGGGACACTTTCCAGAACGTTCCAGACTCCAAAAAGGAATAGGTATGTGGTACAGTAAGTAAACCGACTCCAAAACAACTCCAATGGCAATTTTTATCAGTTTTGGAATATTTAAGAATTTTGGGAAGAAAGAAGTAGTCCAAAAGGGACACGAGGCCCCCACGAGAGTGGAGGGCGCCCCCCCCCCTACTGGGCGCGCCCCCCTGTCTCGTGGGCACCTCGTGTGCCTCTCGGACTCTGTTTTCTTGCACGTTACGTATTTTGGTCGGTAAAAAATCATTATATATACTCCCAAAGGTTTTGACCACCATATCACGCAAATATCCTCTGTTTTCGTCTCGAGGTATTTCTTTCATAGATTTGGGGCAGTATGTCGTCCCAGGACTCGGAGGGGGAAAGCTATGTGGCTGATTTTCTTGCAGACCTTAGGGTCTACGGGGATTTGGAACATGGTGGCTGGACCACTGAGGAAGAGGAAGACTATGAGCCAAAGGGAAAGGAAGAAACTAGTTCAGACAAAGACGAAACCACATTACCTCAACCTGGAGACATGCATGTGGAATTTAAAAAGTCAAGCCTCCCTGATAGAGCAAAGAAGCCGAAGATCGAGTTTATCCCTTTTCGTCTCTTGCAGGAAAATAAACAGGAATTATGCAAAAGAGTATTAAGCCTTGAGCAGGAGATCGAGGACCTAAAGGAGCAAAATATTATACTCAAGCGTAAATTGAGGAACAAGCCTACATCATCAACAACTCCTACTTCACCACCTCCGAGGACATAATCACATGGGTATGGGCACTCCCCCTGGCAATTGCCAAGCTTGGGGGAGGTGCCCCGGTATCGTATCACCATCACACTCCTATCTTTACCGTTTTATTTAGTTCGATCCTTTTAGTAGTATCTTGATCTAGTAGATTGAAGTTTTGATATCAAGTAGTTTTGAGTTTTGCTTTGTGATCTCTTTTTGTAATCGAGTCCGTGAGCTATCTATAATAATGATTAGTGTTGAGTCAAGGGCTTTGCTATGTTGCTATGATCTTGAGAAAGTAGAAAGAACAAAAGGGTTCATATTGATTTTATGAATAGTGATGACTTCACACATAGAAAGTATGAGGCATAAAATTGTTGAGAGTTGATAAACTTAGCCTTGGTCATCGTTGCAATTAATAGGAAGTGATAAGGAAAGAGGGGTTCACATATAAATATATTATCTTGGACACCTTTTATAATTGGGAGCACTCGTTAAGTATGACATGCTAAAAGAGTTGACATTGGACAAGGAAGACAATGTAATGGTTTATGTTTTCCGACATCTCAGTTAAAGTATATTGTCATGGACCTTCCAAACATGTTGAGCTTGCCTTTCCCCCTCATGCTAGCCAAATTCCTTGCACCAAGTAGAGATACTACTTGTGCTTCCAAATATCCTTAAACCCAGTTTTGCCATGAGAGTCCACCATATCTACGTATGGATTGAGTAAGATCCTTCAAGTAAGTTGTCATGTTGCAAGCAATAAAAATTGCTATCTAAATATGTATGACTTATTAGTGCAGAGAAAATAAGCTTTGTACGATCTTGTTGTGGAAGTAATAAAAGTGACGGACTGCATAATAAAGGTCCACATACAAGGGGCAATATAAAGTGACGTTCTTTTGCATTAAGATTTTGTGCATCAACCCTAAATGCACATGACAACCTCTGCTTCCCTATGCGAAGGGCCTATCTTTTACCTTATGTTTTTACTTTATGTTTGAGTCAAGGTGATCCACACCTTTCCCTTTTTCATTTTATCCTTTGGCAAGCTCCTCGTGTTTGAAAGATCATGATATATATATATATATATATATATATATATATATATATATATATATATATATCCAATTGGATGTAAGTTAGCATGGGCTATTATTGTTGACATCACCTAAAGGTGAATACGTTGGGAGGCAACACAATAAGCCCCTATCTTTCTCAGTGTCCGGCTGAAACTCCATAACCACAAGTATTGCGTGAATGTTAGCAATTATAGAAGACTACAAGATAGTTGAGTATGTGCACTTGCTGAAAAGCTCTATTGTTGACTCTTTCTCATGTTATGATAAATTGCAATTGCTTCAATGACTGGGATTATAGTTTGTTAGTTCTCAATGAAGTTTTTGAACCACACTTGACATTGTGAACTGATTGTTACTTGAGCATAGGAAATCATATGATAATATATATATATATATATATATATATATATATTGCTGTTATAAGAATGATCATGATGCCCACATGTCCGTATTTTATTTTTATCGACACCTCTATCTCTAAACATGTGGACATATTTTTCGATTTCGGCTTCCTCTTGAGGACAAGCGAGGTCTAAGCATGGGGGAGTTGATACGTCCATTTTGCATCATGCTTTTATATCAATATTTATTGAATTATGGACTATTATTACACATTATATCTCAATACTTATGGCTATTCTCTCTTATTTTACAAGGTTTATCATGAAGAGGGGGAATGCCGGCAGCTGGAATTCTGGCTGGAGAAGGAGCAAACATTGGAAACCTATTCTGCACTACTCCAAAAATCCTGAGACTCCACGAAACATGTTTTTGGAATTTATAAGAATTAGTGAGCGAAAGAAATACACTAGGGGGCCCACACCCTCTCCAGGAGAGTGGAGGGCGCCCCCCCTACCGGGTGCGCCCCATATCTCCTGGGCCCCCTGGTGGGCCTCCGGTGTCCATCTTTTGCTATATGAGAGCTTTTACCCTGGAAAAATTCGTGGGCAAGCCTACGGGACGAAACTCCACCGCCACGAGGCGGAACCTTGGCGGAACAAATCTAGGGCTCTGGCGAAGCTGTTCTACCGGGGACACTTCCCTCCGGGAGGGGGAAATCATCACCAACGATCCTCCCATCGGGAGGGGGTCAATCTCCATCAACACCTTCACCAACACCATCTCCTCTCAAAACCCTAGTTCATCTCTTGTATCCAATCTTGTATCAAAACCACAAATTGGTACCTGTGGGTTGCTAGTAGTGTTGATTACTCCTTGTAGTTGATGCTAATTGGTTTACTTGGTCGAAGATCATATATTCAGATCCTATATGCATATTATTACTCCTCTAATTATGAACATGAATATGCTTTTGCAGTAGTTACGTTTGTTCCTGAGGACATGGGTGAAGTCTTGCTATTAGTATTCATGTGAATTTGGTATTCGTTCGATATTTTGATGAGATGTATGTTGTCTTTTCCTCTAGTGGTGTTATGTGAACGTCGACTACATGACACTTCACCATTATTTGGGCCTAGAGGAAGGCATAGAGATGTAATAAGTAGATGATGGGTTGCTAGAGTGACAGAAGCTTAAACCCTAGTTTATGCGTTGCTTCGTTAGGGGCTGATTTGGATCCATATGTTTAATGTTGTGGTTAGGTTTACCTTAATACTTCTTTTGTAGTTGCGGACGCTTGCAATAGGGGTTAATCATAAGTGGGATGCTTGTCCAAGTAAGGGAGTACCCAAGCACCGGTCCACCCACATATCAAATTATCAAAGTACCGAATGCGAATCATATGAACGTGATGAAAACTAGCTTGACGATAATTCCCATGTGTCCTCGGGAGCTCCTTTCTCATTATTAGAAATTGTCCAGGCTTATCCTTCGCTACATAAAGGATTGGGCCACCTTGCTGCACTTTATTTACTTTATTTACTTGTCACTCGTTACTATTTATCTTATCACAAAACTATCTATCACCTACAATTTCAGTGCTTGCAGAGAAAACCTTACCGAAAACCGCTTATCATTTCCTTCTGCTCCTCGTTGGGTTTGACACTCTTGCCTATCGAAAGGACTACGATAGATCCCCTACACTTGTGGGTCATCAGTAGATTACTTGTTTCTTGTGTGAAGGGACTACCCACTACCCTGCTCAATGTTACATTTACCCCATGGTACAAAGAACCACCCAGCAGAAGAAAGAAGCAATGAAAGGATCCCTCATGGAAATTTTAGAAGAACCTGTGATGAAGGAAGAGGTGAAGGACACACCCGAAGAAGACCCAATTAAACCCTGCACCCAGTCATGCTATTCATGTGGAGAAGAAGGACACATCTCCCAGAATTGTCTGAAAGGGGATCTAGTAGCATTCCCGACAATGGAAGTAGGGTATGACCCACAAGAGATAGAAGCCCTGATTGGGACGGAAAAGTCTAGAAAGAGAAATAGATTGGATTCCAGGAACAACCCAATTTCTACAAAGAAGGACCTGGGTGATATCACATGTTTCAGGTGCAAAGATTCAGGGCACTACTTCCACAGTTGCCCAAAAAGGAAGCCGAGGACCCAAGGAGGCTATGTAATCACAAGGAAACCTCGAGACTCGTCAGAAGTAATATGTTTCCGCTGTAATGAAGCACAACATTTTGCCAGAGATTGTCCCAATGAAGATATTCGTGTTAAATAGTTGAGTCTGTGAGAAATATAGTAGTAGTAGTGGCAACATTTCTTTATATTGAGGTGTTGAGTTGAGGCATGTAATGGAAATGCAGGAGATTGTAATAGTTTGAGAATCAATAAAGTTCATGTGTCATACGTTGGATTTTATGAGTTGTTACTCTATGAAGAAAGATTTTGACCTTTTTCGAGGATATGACAAATATGGTCTATGGAGGAATTTGGGCAATTGAAGGATGGTAATACCCTGTGGGGACATCTGACCCCTGGAGAAGAATGATATTCCACATAGTGGACTTCGGACAAGATAAGTACGAGTTTTATCTCGATATGTGGGATACCCCAAGAATATGAAGGGATGAAGTACTATTGGATATAAAGGAGGTATAATGTTGGTAATATGGAGCAATTGTAACCCCAGGATGAGTTGAAGCTATAAATGTGATGAGGTGAGCCCATAACCCACTGGCTCCAGGACCTGCCAAGAAGCAAGCACACTCTTGCTGAAGGAAAAAACCCTGGAAGAGGATATGCCTTTATCAACAGACAATCTTATAGGAGTAACATAAAACCCGAGAGTTGTGAAGGAACGACAGATGTTTGTTTGGCTTGCAGAATCAATGGATTTATCGGAACTTAATTCGTCGACAAGAGAAGTTCTGCAATGCTTGTGAGGATGACCGAGTGTTAGAATGCGAGATTCGCTAAACCATATACAAGGTAATGATTTGGGGGCGGGATGGATTGATCACCATACTGACTTACTCTTATTATTCGCCTTGCTATAGGGGATGGTAAATCTAACTGACTTACTATAGTAGAGCAATGACGATCAAAACTTTGATTAAGCCTTAGAATTGTATGTCAATTTTTCCCCTTGTACAAGGCAGCTGTTACCAACCGTAGGTCATACGGTGAGAATGAAGCCCAGACCCATTCCCTGCAGGAGAAACCATAAATTGTTGACCACCATGAGATGTCGATAGTTGTTTAGTATTGGTGCCAGACCTGTCACCCGGTCAGAGAAGAACCTTACCAAAGATTAAAGGACACAAGAATCAAGGAAAAAGGTTGTGCCACTACCAGAAGAGCCCAGAGAAGGAATTATCCTGAAGATCTGAGAGGATTGACACTACCAACAATACGGATGGAGTATATGACTTTTGATGGAACCGTAACCATGCTTCTAAGGGTGGTAGCACCCTAGACCCTGGTGACGATCGATGGATTTTGAGAAGACACCCGAACCTAACCTATTTCTTTCTAGCCTCTCCGAATCTCAAGGGCGAAATTCATTTTAAGGGTGGTAGGTTTGTAACATCCCAAAATTCAAAATTTTGGAATGTTATATTAAAATAGTTTTGGTTGATTGCTTGATTGTGGTGTGGTTGCCTGTGTGAAATTGTGTAATTTGAAACTTCTTGAAAGTTAAATGAGAGGGAATAAAAGGACTTTCCCAAACTTTCACCTTGCATTTATGATCTCCATGAATTCAATTTCTTTTCAGATACGAAACCCTAGAGAGAAGATGACATGACTTCTTCCATTTAAAATGAAAAGGGTTTATGAAAATATTTGAATTTCATTTGGATTTATTTTTTCAAATTCAGATACTTTAAACAACTTAATGATTTTCATGAGAGAAGATAAAATGACTTCTTCAAAACATATGAAATATGAGTTGGAAGTTTAAAGGAATCATATTTAAGGTCCCTTTGAGATTATTTTCAATTTGGAGTTATTTGGGTTTTATTCAAATTATTTTTCTCCAAAAATGAATATATGGAAAATAGGGTAAAATGATTCCCTACATTAGAAAATTGGATAAAATGGGTTTGAAATCATTTTGGTATTTTAAAATATTTCAATTTGGTTTTTAAATGAACCAATAGCACTATTTGCTTTATTTATATTTTTGTGGATTTTATTTGACGCTAGAAAAATGTTCATGATATAGAAATCTTTTTCTGAAAATTTTGATATATAATATGCCTATATAAAATTTTACTTATTTTCGTTATTCAGTTTTCTGTTTTTGATTTTACTTATTTTTATATGCGCATATGTCGTAACTATATGTCGCCCACATGCGCAGCGTAGTGGCAGCAGCGCCCCATTTTTTTCCTACATGGGTCAGGCCCAGCCAGCAATTTCCTTCGCAGTTTCTTTTTCTTTTCTTTTTCCTTGGCCGAATATCGGCCTGTGGTGCTTTTTAGCCCATGCGATTCCCTTCGTTTTATTTGTTCATCTATGTTTAGTCCCACATTGCCTAGCTTTTGACCCCTAAACCTCTTTTCCACCTATAAATCTAGACCCATAGAGCCTCAAAAATCATCTGATTCGGGTTAAATCAATATTTTGGTTTGACTAGATTCATTAAAGAAAAATATATTTCTCCTCTACGGCGGGAATTCTGAAAGTCGTTTCCTCTCTCCGAAGTCGTCTTTTCTCTACCTTATAAAGGTATCTTTCTTCGTATTTTTTTATATATACTCCCATAGCTTATTATTTTAGACTAGTACGATATAATAATTAGATTAGCAATTAGTCTCTGTATTTACACTTTAGGCGTAGAAATCTTTTAGCAATAGCTATTTTTCTTTCGTAAAATAGCTTGGCCCTGATTTTTCAAATAGCCACAACTTTTTACTCGTTTGTCCAAATTCAGTGCAACCAATGCCAATTTCTTCGTTATGATCGCCTCTGTCCAGATAACCAACTTAAACATATTTGTGAAAGATTAAAATTTGGTTTCAAACAGATTTGAACTTCATTTGTTCATAACTTAAGTTTTATAATTCCGATTTAATTGATTCTTTTTTCAAATTGAAGCTCTTGTCATGTACTTTCTGTTAAGATCAAAATCACATAATTTTGCTGCTGTTAAAACTGTGTTTATGTCCGCGAGTTTTATTTGATGGTTTTTGAAGTTTACTAAAGTGCTTTCTGCGTTCTTTTGGATCTTTGAGTGATTGCCGATGCGTGGTTATAATTGATTGCTCACGATAGATTGATTGGAGTGTGACAAGTAGAACTATCAGGAATTGTGAGTGCGAAGAATCTTCATCGACAGTACAAGGCAAGTTCACACTTTGATCATATTTTTCATACCCAGTTTTTTATGCATTAGTTTCACCCCTCAAAAATTTGCATGAGTAGGAATTGGGAATTGGGAATTGCTATGTAGTTGATGAGGTAGGAACCTATTACCTTTGATCACCCCAGGATTATACATTATGCTCTTATTGCTTAGCCATGCTCGTAGACATGGATTGGTATGTGAGATTCATGAAAGTTGTGAGAGTAATATTAAATAAGGGAAACTTAAGGTGGCTACTTTAATACACATCTGGGTGGAATAGTTGGGGCACCCTGGAGCACCCAATGGTTTGCCCGGGCACCTGGAGAACCCAGTGCTTGCCCAAGGGGATCCCAGAGTACCCGTGTGATCATCCTATGGAATGCCACCCAGGCTCAAAGGGATCATAAGATTATTCATGCTACAAACTTTCGTGTGCAACCACAAGCCATTATGGGCTCTGGCAGAGTTGAGTATGTTGTGTGACCTCTTTCAGTGGTAGGCTAGCAGATGTAGGGGAAAGTAGGTGGTACTTGAAGGAAATATGCCCTAGAGGCAATAATAAAGTTATTATTTATTTCCTCATATCATGATAAATGTTTATTATTCATGCTAGAATTGTATTAACCGGAAACATGATACATGTGTGAATACATAGACAAACATAACGTCACTAGTATGCCTCTACTTGACTAGCTCATTAATCAAAGATGGTTATGTTTCCTAACCATAGACATGTGTTGTCATTTGATAAATGGGATCACATCATTAGGAGAATGATGTGATTGACATGACCCATTCCATTAGCCTAGCACTTGATCGTTTAGTATGTTGCTATTGCTTTCTTCATGACTTATACATGTTCCTGTAACTATGAGATTATGCAAACATCACAACGTAACTGGGTGATTATAAATGAGCTCAACAGGTGTCTCCGAAGGTAGATGTTGGGTTGGCGTATTTCGAGATTAGGTTTTGTCACTCCGATTGTCGGAGAGGTATCTCTGGGCCCTCTTGGTAATGCACATCACTATAAGCCTTGCAAGCCATGTAGCTAATGAGTTAGTTATGGAATGATGCATTATGTAACGAGTAAAGAGACTTGCCGGTAACGAGATTGAACTAGGTATTGGATACCGACGATCGAATCTCGGGCAAGTAACATACCGATGACAAAGGGAGCGACGTATGTTGTTATGCGGTTTGACCGATAAAGATCTTCATAGAATATGTGCGAGCCAATATGAGCATCCAGGTTCCGCTATTGGTTATTGACCGAGAATAGTTCTAGGTCATGTCTACATAGTTCTTGAACCGGTAGGGTCCGCACGCTTAACATTACGATGACAGTTTTATTATGAGTTTATAAGTTTTGATGTACCGAAGGTTGTTTGGAGTCCCGGATGTGATCACGGACATGACGAGGAGTCTCGAAATGGCCGAGACATAAAGATTGATATATTGGAAGCCTATATTTGGATATTGGAATGGTTCCGGGTGAAATCGGGATTTTACCGGAGCACCGGGGGGTTACCGGAACCCTCCCGGGGGTTATTGGGCCTTCATGAGCCCTAAGGGAGAAGAGGACAGGAGGCAAGAGGTGGGTTGCGCCCCCTCCCCTCCCTAGTCCGAATAGGACAGGAGAGGGGGCGGCGCCCCCCCCCCCCTTTCCTTCCCCTCTTCCTCCTCCTTCCCCCTTTCTCCTTCTCCAACTAGGAAAGAAGGGAGTCCTTCCCCCTTTCTCCTTCTCCAACTAGGAAAGAAGGGAGTCCTACTCCCGGTGGGAGTAGGACTCCCCCTTGGCGCGCCCTCCTTGGCTGGCCGCCCCCTCCCCCTTGGCTCCTTTATATACGGGGGCAGGGGGGCACCTCTAGACACACAAGTTGATCTTCGTGATCGTTCCTTAGCCATGTGCGGTGCCCCCCTCCACCATATTCCACCTCGGTCATATCGTTGTGGTGCTTAGGCGAAGCCCTGCGTCGGTAGAACATCATCATCGTCACCACACCGTCGTGCTGACGGAACTCATCCCTAAAACCCTGCTGGATCGGAGTCCAGGGATCGTCATCAAGCTGAACGTGTGCTGAACTCGGAGGTGCCGTACGTTCGGTGCTTGGATCGGTCGGATCGTGAAGACATATGACTACATCAACCGCGTTGTCATAACACTTCCGCTTACGGTCTACGAGGGTACGTGGACAACACTCTCCCCTCTCGTTGCTATGCATCACCATGATCTTGCGTGTGCGTAGGAATTTTTTTGAAATTACTACGTTCCCCAACAGTGGCATCCAAGCCTAGGTTTTATGCGTTGATGTTATATGCACGAGTAGAACACAAGTGAGTTGTGGGCAATACAAGTCATATTGCTTACCACCATGTCATACTTTGGTTCAGCGGTATTGTTGGATGAAGCGGCCCGGACCGACATTACGCGTACGCTTACGCGAGACTGGTTTTACCGCCGTGCTTTGCACACAGGTGACTAGCGGGTGTCTGTTTCTCCAACTTTAGTTGAACCGAGTGTGGCTACGCCCGGTCCTTGCGAAGGTCAAAACAGCACTAACTTGACGAACTATCGGTGTGGTTTTGATGCGTAGGTAAGAACGGTTCTTGCTCAGCCCGTAGCAGCCACGTAAAATTTGCAACAACAAAGTAGAGGACATCTAACTTGTTTTTGCAGGGCATGTTGTGATGTGATGTGGTCAAGACGTGATGCTATATTTTATTGTATGAGATGATCATGTTTTGTAACCGAAGTTATCGGCAACTGGCAGGAGCCATATGGTTGTCGCTTTATTGTATGAAATGCAAACGCCCTGTAATTGCTTTACTTTATCACTAAGCGGTAGCGATAGTCGTAGAAGCAATAGATGGCGTAACGACAACGATGCTACGATGGAGATCAAGGTGTCGCGCCGGTGACGATGGTGATCATGACGGTGCTTCGGAGATGGAGATCACAAGCACAAGATGATGATGGCCATATCATATCACTTATATTGATTGCATATGATGTTTATCCTTTATGCATCTTATCTTGCTTTGTTTGACGGTAGCATTTTAAGATGATCTCTCACTAAAAATTATCAAGAAGTGTTCTCCCTGAGTATACACCGTTGCGAAAGTTCTTTATGCTGAGACACCATGTGATGATCGGGTGTGATAGGCTCTACGTTCAAATACAACGGGTGCAAAATAGTTGCACACGCGGAATACTCAGGTTAAACTTGACGAGCCTAGCATATAACATATATGGCCTCGGAACACGGAGACCGAAAGGTCGAACGTGAACCATATAGTAGATATGATCAACATAGTGATGTTCACCATTGAAACTACTCCATCTCACGTGATGATCGGACATGGTTTAGTTGATTTGGATCACGTGATCACTTAGATGACTAGAGAGATGTCTGTCTAAGTGGGAGTTCTTAAGTAATATGATTAATTGAACCTAAATTTATCATGAACTTAGTACTTGATAGTATTTTGCTTGTCTATGTTTGTTGTTGATAGATGGCTCGTGCTGTTGTTCCGTTGAATTTTAATGTGTTCCTTGAGAAAGCAAAGTTGAAAGATGATGGTAGCAATTACATGGACTGGGTCCGTAACCTGAGGATTATCCTCATTGCAGCACAGAAGAATTACGTCCTGGAAGCACCACTCGGTGCCAGGCCTGCTACTGATGCAACTGACAACGTTAAGAACATCTGGCAAAGCAAAGCTGATGACTACTCAATAGTTCAGTGTGCCATGCTTTACGGCTTAGAACCGGGTCTTCAACGATGTTTTGAACGTCATGGAGCATATGAGATGTTCCAGGAGTTGAAGTTAATATTTCGGGGAAATGCCCGGATTAAGAGATATGAAGTCTCCAATAAGTTCTATAACTGCAAGATGGAGGAGAATAGTTCTGTCAGTGAACACATACTCAAAATGTCTGGGTATAATAATCACTTGATTCAACTGGGAGTTAATCTTCCTGATGATAGTGTCATTGATAGAATTCTTCAATAACTGCCACCAAGCTACAACAGCTTCATGATGAACTATAATATGCAAGGGATGGACAAGACTATTCCCGAGCTCTTCACAATGCTAAAAGCCGCGGAGGTAGAAATCAAGAAGGAGCATCAAGTGTTGATGGTCAACAAGACCACCAGTTTCAAGAAAAAGGGCAAAGGGAAGAAGAAGGGGAACTTCAAGAAGAACAGCAAACAAGTTGCTTCTCAAGAGAAGAAATCCTAGTCTGGACCTAAGCCTGAGACTGAGTGCTTCTACTGCAAGCAGACTGGACACTGGAAGTGGAACTACCCTAAGTATTTGGCGGATAAGAAGGATGGCAAAGTGAACAAAGGTATATGTGATATACATGTAATTATTTGTACCTTACTAATGCTCGCAGTAGTACCTGGGTATTTGATATTGGTTCTGTTGCTAATATTTGCAACTCGAAACAGGGACTACGGATTAAGCGAAGATTGGATAAGGACGAGGTGACGATGCGCGTGGGAAATGGTTCCAAAGTCGATGTGATCGCGGTCGGCACGCTACCTCTACATCTACCATCGGGATTAGTTTTAGACCTAAATAATTGTTATTTGGTGCCAGCGTTGAGCATGAACATTATATCTGGATCTTGTTTGATGCGAGATGGTTATTCATTTAAATCAGAGAATAATGGTTGTTCTGTTTCTATGAGTAATATCTTTTATGGTCATGCACCCTTAAAGAGTGGTCTATTTTTATTGAATCTCGATAGTAGTGATACACATATTCATAGTGTTGAAGCCAAAAGATGCAGAGTTGATAATGATAGTGCAACTTATTTGTGGCACTACCGTTTAGGTCATATCGGTGTAAAGCGCATGAAGAAACTCCATACTGATGGACTTTTGGAATCACTTGATTATGAATCACTTGGTACTTGCGAACCATGCCTCATGGGCAAGATGACTAAAACACCGTTCTCCGGAACTATGGAGCGAGCAACTGATTTGTTGGAAATCATACATACTGATGTTTGTGGTCCAACGAATATTGAGGCTCGCGGCGGGTATCGTTATTTTCCCACCTTCACAGATGATTTGAGCAGATATGGGTATATCTACTTAATGAAACACAAGTCTGAAACATTTGAAAAGTTCAAAGAATTTCAGAGTGAAGTGGAAAATCATCGTAACAAGAAAATAAAATTTCTACGATCTGATCGTGGAGGAGAATATTTGAGTTATGAGTTTGGTTTACATTTTGAAACAATGTGGAATAGTTTCGCAACTCACGCCACCCGGAACACCACAACAAAATGGTGTGTCCGAACATCGTAATCGTACTTAACTAGATATGGTGCGATCTATGATGTCTCTTGCTGATTTACCGCTATTGGGTTATGCTTTAGAGACGGCCGCATTCACGTTAAATAGGGCACCATCAAAATCCGTTGAGACGACGCCTCATGAACTCTGGTTTGGCAAGAAACCAAAGTTGTCGTTTCTTAAAGTTTGGGGTTGCGATGCTTATGTGAAGAAACTTCAACCAGATAAGCTCGAACCCAAATCGGAGAAATGTGTCTTCATAGGATACCCAAAAGAGACTGTTGGGTACACCTTCTATCACAGATCTGAGGGCAAGATTTTCGTTACTAAATTTGGATCCTTTCTAGAGAAGGAGTTTCTCTCGAAAGAAGTGAGTGGGAGCAAAGTAGAACTTGATGAGGTAACTGTACCTGCTCCCTTATTGGAAACAAGTCCATCACAAGAACCGGTTCCTGTGACAACTACACCAATTAGTGAGGAAGCTAATGATATTGATCATGAAACTTCAGATCAAGTTTCTACTGAACCTCGTAGGTCTACCAGAGTAAGATCCGCACCAGAGTGGTACGGTAATCCTATTCTAGAAGTCATGTTACTTGACCATGGCGAACCTACGAACTATGAGGAAGCAATGATGAGCTCAGATTCCGCAAAATGGCTAGAAGCCATGAAATCTGAAATGCGATCCATGTATGAGAACAAAGTATGGACTTTCATTGACTTGCCCGATGGTCGGCAAGCCATTGAGAATAAATGGATCTTTAAGAAGAAGACTTACGCTTATGGTAATGTAACTGTCTATAAAGCTCGACTTGTTGCGAAAGGTTTTCGACAAGTTCAAGGGGTTGACTACGAGGAGACTTTCTGTCACACCCCTAGTCTGGTATGACTTAGACTAGCTAGCCATTTTTGCATCATATTTAAATTCCATTTAATTTTGAAATGAGGATTTGTGGAACCCTCAGAATCATTTTTGAAAATGACCCAAATAAAAATTTCTCCAAAAGGGTCCAAGAAAATGCTCATGTTGCCCTCTGAAAATATTGGACAGAGATAAAAATCAAAACAATATTTTTAGGAGCTCATGGATATTTATTTTGGCCATTTGGATTAATTCGATAAATATTTGCATTGGAAATATATTTCTATATATATGAAATATGGTCCAAAAATTATGCCATTTATAAAGGAGCTCTAGAATAATATATCTAGCTCCTGCAAAAATTGGCATAAGGTAATAAATTGATTTAGTATTTTATTAAATCAAACAAATGTCAGAAAAAAATAGAAAACAGAAATAAAAGAAGGAGGGGCTTACCTGGGGCTTCCCCTGTGCAGCCCAGCCGCAGAAGGCCGGCCCAGCCAGCAGGCGGCCCAGCCCACCTGGCCACCCTCCTCTGTCGTCTTCCTCCCCGACAGGGGGACGGCGCGTGCCCGACGCGCGCGCACCGCCGCGCCGCGCCACCTCATCCCTCCCTGCCTGCCTGTCCTCCCCTCGTCGCTCTGGATGGACCGGACGTCGCCACGCGCTGCCCCGCACCGCCCTCACTCTCCCTCGCCCTCCTCCTCTCCCCCTGCTCTCTCTCTCTCTCACCCGAGAACCACCGCCGCCGCCGACGGGCATCACCGTAGCCACCGCCTCTCCCTCGCCTTCCCGACACGCTCCCCAGATCCGCCGCGACCCCCTCTACCTCCTCGTCGAGCCACGCAAGACGGAGCACCCTGAGGAGCCGTCGCCGTCGCCAAATTCGCCTCCGGCCGCCGTGGATCCTCGCCGGCGATTCGGGAGCTACCGAGCATCCCCGACCTCGCCCTCGCGCTCGCTGGTCTCGCTGTGAGCCCCCGCACCGAACCCCCTCCTCCCCGTGTTCATTTGCCCCGTCTAGCTAGCTCAACCACCGCGCCCGTAAGTTCCTCGCCGCCGGCCATGGCGCCACGGTGGCATGAGCCAAGCCAGCCACTCCCGCGTGCGTCACCGTGTTCCTGGTGTCGCCAGGAGGCCGTAGGAGCCCTCCGCTTCCACTGCCGTGCACCACAACGCCGTGGCCGCAAGTTGCCGAGCTCCGGCCGCCGCCGCGAGCTTTGCTCCGGGGAGCTCCGGCGCCCCCGCAGCCCCCCACCAGCTCCCCTGGTTGCGGACGACGACGGGCTATGCCCCGGTGGTCTTCGCGCGACCAAACGCCGCCTGTAGCGCAAGTCCGGCGAGTCGCCGCCGCGCTATTGGTCGCCGCCGGCCAGAACTCCGGCGGGCTGGCGTGGCTTTGTTAATTAGTCACTAATCCCCACCTACTGACGCTGACCAGTGGGCCCAGGGCTTAGTCAAAGCTAGTCAGCCCAGGGTTGACTCGGGGTTAACCCCAGTGTCACTGACGTGTGGACCCCGCACGTCAAGTTTGACCTGGACAGCCGCGTTGACCGCTGATGTAGTGATGACATCATGCTGGCGCAATAATATGATTTCTGGATTTAAATTGAATCAGAAAATTCCAGAAATTGTTTTAAACTTCAAAAATTCATAACAATTCAACCGTAGCTCAGATTAAAATAATTTATATATGAAAAATTATCAGAAAAATGCAATCTTTCCATCTGTACTAGTTTCATGCATGAAAAACCAACTTATACATGCTGAATATGGGAAAACACATTATGGCATATGTAGGAGCTTAATTTGGAGATACATTTGAACCTTTGGTTCAAATGGACTTCAAACCAAATGATTACTAGTTGCATTAGCTCAAACAACATCACATCTACATACCATGTTCATGCATCATATTGTTGCATATGATTGTGTATTGATTGCCGGCACCGTTCCTTCTCGATAGGTCCTGCTCCGGAGACGTTCCAGAGTACCTGTCTGTGAAGCGGTGCCTCCCTTGTTGATTTACCAGGCAAGCAAACCCCCTTGTTCATTTCGATAAAACCCTACTCTCTCGCTCCTGCTCTCAGTTATTGCATTAGGACAACAACGGTTCATCTGCTACTTTGTGCTGCGGTAGTTGAACCCATTCCTCAGCATGACCTGTCATTGCCACAGTAAATAGTTGAAACCCACTAGCATGTGTAGGAGTTGATTGAAGCCACTAATGTGTTCCTACCATGCTATGCCTGCTATTCCTTAGAGTTGTGTCAGGTCTGGTTCATTGGGAATGAATTGGAGTGTCACGATATGTTCTGATGCTGAGAGTGAAGTGTGTGAACACGATTTGGTAAAGGTAGCGGTGAGAGGCCATGTAGGAGTACATGGTGGGTTGTCTCACTGGAACCGTCCTTAAGCACCGAGTTCTATGTATGTTGTCCAATGACTCGATACTACCACACATTGGGCTCCGGGCGCTCCAAGCCCTCTCGACTTATTAACCGACTTGATCTCTGTCCAGGAGTCGCAACTAGTTTCTGGTGTTTGTAGGTAGTGCTATTTTTCTACCAAGTGGCACTCGGCAGGGTGGGCTTGGGACAGACTAGGCACACGTGGCCCGGTGTACCGAGTGGCACCCGGTTGGTGGGCTCGGGAACCCTGTACACATCGTTTGGGGCCATAAGCGACACCCCGGCCGGATCTCCTTGCGGATGGAACCCGAATAGGCGATAAACCTGGACTAGAGTCTTGTGTGGTTAGTCAGGTCGTGGCCGACACCCTCGCCAGGCTTCCGCTTGAAGGTTGCCGAGATACATGACATGTACATGGCGGTAAGTGGCGAGAGCGTGTGTGAAGAAGTACACCCCTGCAGGGTTAACATGATCTATTCGAATAGCCGGGTCCGCGGTTATGGACTTCTTGGATGCTTACATGGTACATAGACAACTTGAAGTGGATACTCTAAAATGCTCAAGACATGTGTGAGTGCTATGGATGGCCTTCTCGTAGGGAGACGGGGATGAATCCATAGTAGTGTATTGTGTGGTGACTAGTGGACTCGTGTACGTTGTTTCACCTCAAGAGTTTCTGGTAGTCGTAGAACAGGATAGCCACAGAGTCAAAGCTGGCTTGCTGCAACTAAACCCCACATTACCCTCTTGATACAAATGCATGTATGATAGGATCTGATGTAAGTCTTGCTGAGTACCTTTGTACTCATGTTGCTTTATTTATGTTTTGCAGCGAAGACTTCGGTCTTACTAGGGTTCTCATGAACTTCGACTGGTAGCTAGTACCTCAGCTACGATCTTGATCGGATGGTGTGGATAGTCAGGCTCTTCAGCCTTTTTCATTTGTAGATGTCTGTACTCAGACATGTAATGCTTCCGCTTGTTGCTTGATTGCTCTGACTGTTGGGTCATGTGACCCCTGCTTGTAATAATGCTGTGATGGCTCTTCTGAGCCTTTATCTATTTGAGTTGTTGAGTTATGCTGTGATGCCATGTTGTACAGCACATACTTGCATGTTATGCGTACGTGTAATGTGTATTGCTATGTGTGGGATCTGACTATCTAGTTGTTTATCCTTAGTAGACTCTCTTACCGGGAAATGTCTCCTAGTGCTTCCACTGAGCCCTGGTAGCTTGCTACTGCTCCGGAACACTTAGGTTGGCCGGCATGTGTCCTTCTTCGATCCTGTGTCTGTCCCTTCGGGGAAATGTCACGCGGTGAATACCGGAGTCCTGCTAGCCCGCTACAGCCCGGTTCACCGGAGTCCTGTTAGCCCAGTGCTACAGCCTAGATTCACTCGCTGATGACCGACACGTTCGATGCTGGGTCATGGATGCCTGTCCCTGTAAGTTAGTGCCACTTTGGGTTTACGACTAGCCATGTCAGCCCGGGCTCTTTAACATATGGATGCTAGCGACACCATCATATACGTGTGCCAAATGGCGCAAACGGTCCCGGGCACAGGTAAGGCGACACCCGTGGGGATACCGTGCGTGAGGCCGCAAAGTGATATGAGGTGCTACATGCTAGATCGATGTGGCATTGAGTCGGGGTCCTGACACTTTCTCACTCGTAGCGATGCTTAAGTCTGTCCGAATCTTGTTAGCAATTGCTACATTTTATGATTATGAAATTTGGCAAATGGAGGTCAAAACTGCATTCTTGAATGGATTTCTGGAAGAAGAGTTGTATATGACGCAACTAGAAGGTTTTGTCGATCCAAAAGGTGCTAACAAAGTGTGCAAGCTCCAGCGATCCATTTATGGACTGGTGCAAGCATCTTGGAGTTGGAATAAACGCTTTGATAGTGTGATCAAAGCATATGGTTTTATACAGACTTTTGGAGAAGCCTGTATTTACAAGAAAGTGAGTGGGAGCTCTGTAGCATTTCTGATATTATATGTAGATGTCATATTATTAATTGGAAATGATATAGAATTTCTGGATAGCATAAAGAGATACTTGAATAAATGTTTTTCTATGAAAGACCTCGGTGAAGCTGCTTACATATTGGGCATCAAGATTTATAGAGATAAATCAAGACGCTTAATTGGACTTTCACAATGCACATACCTTGATAAAGTTTTGAAAAAGTTCAAAATGGATCAGGTAAAGAAAGGGTTCTTGCCTGTATTACAAGGTGTGAAATTGAGTCAGACTCAATGCACGACCACAGTAGAAGATAGAGAGAAAATGAAAGATGTTCCCTATGCTTCAGCCATAGGCTCTATCATGTATGCAATGCTGTGTACCAGACCCAACGTATGCTTAGCAATAAGCTTGGCAGGAAGGTACCAAAGTAATCCAGGAGTGGATCACTGGACAGCGGTCAAGAACATCCTGAAATACCTGAAAAGGACTAAGGATATGTTTTGATATATGGAGGTGACAAAGAGCTAGTCGTAAATGGTTACGTCGATGCAAGCTTTGACACTGATCCGGCCGATTCTAAATCGCAAACCGGATACGTGTTTTTATTAAATGGTGGAGCTGTAAGTTGGTGCAGTTCTAAACAAAGCGTCGTGGCGGGATCTACATGTGAAGCGGAGTACATAGCTACTTCGGAAGCAGCAAATGAAGGAGTCTGGATGAAGGAGTTCATTTCCGATCTAGGTGTCATACCTAGTGCATCGGGACCAATGAAGATCTTTTGTGACAATACTGGTGCAATTGCCTTGGCAAAGGAATCCAGATTTCACAAGAGGACCAAGCACATCAAGAGACGCTTCAATTCCATCCGGGACCAAGTCCAGGTGGGAGACATAGAGATTTGCAAGATACATACGGATCTAAATGTTGCAGACCCGTTGACTAAGCCTCTTCCACGAGCAAAACATGATCAGCACCAAGACTCCATGGGTGTTAGAATCATTACTATGTAATCTAGATTATTGACTCTAGTGCAAGTGGGAGACTGAAGGAAATATGCCCTAGAGGCAATAATAAAGTTATTATTTATTTCCTCATATCATGATAAATGTTTATTATTCATGCTAGAATTGTATTAACCGGAAACATGATACATGTGTGAATACATAGACAAACATAACGTCACTAGTATGCCTCTACTTGACTAGCTCATTAATCAAAGATGGTTATGTTTCCTAACGATAGACATGTGTTGTCATTTGATTAATGGGATCACATCATTAGGAGAATGATGTGATTGACATGACCCATTCCGTTAGCCTAGCACTTGATCGTTTAGTATGTCGCTATTGCTTTCTTCATGACTTATACATGTTCCTGTAACTATGAGATTATGCAACTCCCGTTTACCGGAGGAACACTTTGTGTGCTACCAAACGTCACAACGTAACTGGGTGATTATAAAGGAGCTCTACAGGTGTCTCCGAAGGTAGATGTTGGGTTGACGTATTTCGAGATTAGGTTTTTTCACTCCGATTGTCGGAGAGGTATCTCTGGGCCCTCTCGGTAATGCACATCACTATAAGCCTTGCAAGAAATGTAGCTAATGAGTTAGTTACGGAATGACGCATTATGTAACGAGTAAAGAGACTTGCCGGTAACGAGATTGAACTAGGTATTGGATACCGACGATCGAATCTCGGGCAAGTAACATACCGATGACAAAGGGAACGACGTATGTTGTTATGCGGTTTGACCGATAAAGATCTTCGTAGAATATGTGGGAGGCAATATGAGCATCCAGGTTCCGCTATTGGTTATTGACCGAGAATAGTTCTAGGTCATGTCTACATAGTTCTCGAACCCGTAGGGTCCGCACGCTTAACGTTACGATGACAGTTTTATTATGAGTTTATAAGTTTTGATGTACCGAAGGTTGTTCGGAGTCCCGGATGTGATCACGGACATGACGAGGAGTCTCGAAATGGTCGAGACATAAAGATTGATATATTGGAAGCCTATATTTGGATATCGGAATGGTTCCGGGTGAAATCGGTATTTTACCGGAGCACCGGGGGGTTACCGGAACCCTCCCGGGAGTTATTGGGCCTTCATGGGCCCTAAGGGAGAAGAGGAGAGGAGGCAAGAGGTGGGCTGTGCCCCCTCCCCTCCCTAGTCCGAATAGGACAAGGAGAGGGGGGCGGCGCCCCCCCTTTCCTTCCCCTCTTCCTCCTCCTTCCCCCTTTCTCCTTCTCCAACTAGGAAAGAAGGGAGTCCTACTCCCGGTGGGAGTAGGACTCCCCCTTGGCGCGCCCTCCTTGGCCGGCTGCCCCCTCC
Source organism: Triticum aestivum (assembly GCF_018294505.1). NCBI lineage: Eukaryota > Viridiplantae > Streptophyta > Magnoliopsida > Poales > Poaceae > Triticum > Triticum aestivum. The sequence continues at coordinate 418,292,277 of NC_057810.1, forward strand.
CCCTTGGCCCCTTTATATACGGGGGCAGGGGGCACCTCTAGACACACAAGTTGATCTTCGTCATCGTTCCTTAGCCGTGTGCGGTGCCCCCCTCCACCATATTCCACCTCGGTCATATTGTTGCGGTGCTTAGGCGAAGCCCTGCATCGGTAGAACATCATCATCGTCACGACGCCGTTGTGCTGACGGAACTCATCCCTGAAACCCTGCTGGATCGCAGTCCGGGGATCGTCATCGAGCTGAACGTGTGCTGAACTCGGAGGTGCCGTACGTTCGGTGCTTGGATCGGTCGGATCATGAAGACGTACGACTACATCAACCGCATTGTCATAATGCTTCCGCTTACGGTCTATGAGGGTACATGGACAACACTCTCCCCTCTCGTTGCTATGCATCACCATGATCTTGCGTGTGCGTAGGATTTTTTTTGAAATTACTACGTTCCCCAACAGTATTGTCTACCCAGAGTAAAGAGTTAATGCTTCAGAAATACTATGTCTCGATCATCCGTTTCTCGAACATCATGTAGTGCGAGAAATTCAACGGAGGAGGTCGAGTCTTGTGGGGAAAAGTGTGCAAGCCTCTGCAGAGTGTACAAACTAATCATGATTAGTCGTGTCCCCGGTTATGGACTTTTTGAGTATCTGGTGTTTGAATTATTGGTTGATCTCATCACGTTACTTAATTAATGTATTGGGTTATTAATAATTTGGGAATTTTGGGATTGAGTTGGAGGAACCTTCTCAATAATGGCATTAAACTTGGTAGCGAATAAAATTTATTCCTTTGTTGTAGGGAAAAATTAGCTTTATGCCAAATTAAACTTAGAGCCTCCACCAGCCAAATATGCATATAGTGATAGACATTTTTCCTTATCATTCTATGGTGTGAAATTGCCAGTACATTCAATGTACTGACCTACATGGCTGCAACGTCTCATGTTGCAGGATTCTTACGATGAGTAGGTGATCCGTTAGGGTTGTGATGTCTACACTCAACTTTGTCGTTGGCATTGGGAACTCCACAACTTTGTTGTTACTTCCTCTATATGGATTGAGGTAATAGTATTTACGTTACTTTATACATGTGATTTACCTCTGTTATAAATTCTCGAGTACTGTGTGTGTCAGCATACCGATCCAGGGATGACACTTAAGCACAGAGACTTGATCCATTCGGGTCGGGTCGCTACAGTGGTACACATCTTGTGATGTCTTCCTGCCACACCAGGAACACACATAAATAGTCAGGAGAGTCATGGAGGTGATGTGGAACCTACTCAACCCATTGATCGCCTGAAGAAAAAGGTACTCAAGTGTAGTACAGCCATGGAGCAGGCGCTCCATGTCATCATTTGGGAGGAAGACGAGGATGAGCTCGAGGTGCTTCATTCGTGGTAGAATAATAGCGGGCGCGTCATTAGGGGGGAATGGCAGTTCTAAACTTGGCGACGTGCGTCGTGGGCGCGAGGCGGAGCGCGGACGTTGGCAGCGAGCACATATGCCCATAATCAAAGGTGAGCTCCTCGAGCTGATCTTGGGCGGGGAATCGGAACCAGTCGTCAAGCCTGGCTCGGTCCTTGCCGTTGGAATGGAACTTGCCCATTCTAAGGCCTTTGGTTGGGCCAAGGTAACTATGAGGATCTTGGAGAACGCATCCAAGCTTTTGTGATAGCCATGGAAAAGCTCGTGGGTGTCGATGAGGTCGAGAGGGGTGGAGTTCCATAGGGGGCGCCACCGCCGGGAAAGGATGGTTGTCCGCGCCCCATATTTGATTGGGAGGAGGGAGATGATGACTGTCAACATATCATCGGGGAGGTTGCTGACAAAGTCTAGGCCTGCTGGAGTCGCTTGCGGTTCTTGCTCGCCCCGCCTCCATTTGTTGGCAGCCTCGTTCTCCCCTTCTGGAGTCTCCTTGTCAGCGGCGCTTTCTGATAGAAGTGGGAGTACATCGAATATTTAGTTAAAACAAGGCAATCGAAAAGTGTATTGGTAACTAGAAGTTATTAGGTAGGAATATAGTAAGAAAATGGAATAACAATTGGATGCTTAAATACTACACAATTCATTTGATATTGCTGGGTATGTCAACATGCAAATACTTGAAAAGAAGACTTACTTCGAACAAAGTCTGGACGAATGATACCATCGGGGAAGTTAGCATAGATCTCATGACATGGCCCTTTTATGTGAAGTGCAATTATAGTGCCAGCTTTCAGTACATAAAACTTAGAAATTTCTTTCCAAATGCCAGTGCCAAAATAGGAGTCACCACGTTCATCAAGTCTTATAGTAGCAATGATTGTAAATCTATGGTTTGTGTTTAGTATGGCATCCCCACAGTCTTGATTTATGTAAAGGGAAAGATTGTGCACTACAGATTATGTTGCATAGCAAGGGACGTGCTGCAGAAAATGGTAGGATTGTTAAAGAAAATATGGTAACATGAAAATATGGGCCCAAATTGAAAGAACTGTACAACAGTTGAAATCGAAGGACAAAAATCTATAATTAAACAGATAGGGTAAACATGATGTCATGGAAATATGAGAGTAATCGAAAGAACAATACATCATTAATTTGCCTAATATAGAAAGAAGAGGGGAAAATCCCCTTTGACGTATATTGTGCATGTGGCACCTTTTATCCAAATGTAGCAATATTTAGAATATGTTCAGGAAAGTAGGCCATGCCAACTGATTTAGGGTGAGATTGAACATACCGCACGCATCCTCAAGTCATCTTGTACGGTGAGATGGAATGTCTGGTGGAGGCCACAAAGTCCTGATGTGTCCGCGCACTGTACACCCTATGAACTGAAGAAAACCCTCAAATCAGCTTGACTAAAAATGAATTCACGGCGATTTCGGCTGGGTGATTAAAGGAGGCAGATGAACTGGGATAAGAGATGAGATAATATCTCATTAAATTAGTTACCTAGTTGTCCATGAGAAAGAACCCTCAGTACGGCAGATTTGCCAACCGAGCGGAGCTGGGTCGACCGTGAGCAGTGTCGAGAAATTCGATGGCGATAGGCGACGGCAAGAGGAAGTGGCAAAATGTGGTGGGCTTTGCCGACAACCTAGCGGCAGTGGCATGTGTTGAGCTAAGTGGTTACCGCCGCGCTAGGCGTTGCCATGCATAGACGCGAAGGAGCTTGTGCAGGTGTGAATGGGGACCGGAGGGGCTGGCGGGCGGGGTGAGGGTTTTTGTGATGTGGGGATGGTGAGGGTTTTCTTTTTTTCTTTTTTGAATTGGGTGGTGAGGGTTTTCTGTCCCACAAAGAATTTCGGAGGCAACGGATTGCTAGAGCCAACCGTGTGTGATTGACGCAACAGGCAAAATGAAAGTCATTGCACACGGTTCCAATTTTGGGAACCGTGTGTGATTGAAGTACTACCTCCGTCCTGGTTTATTGGTCCCCTTTGTAATTTGTACAAATTGTTTACCAAATATTTAACTAAGAAATTTTTATGCATGTCACAAAAAATTATATCACTGAACACTATGTTCAAATACGCACCCAACGATATATTTTTTACGGACCTGCACTAACATTTTGTCAGTTAAATCTTTGGTCAAAATTTAACACAAATTACAAAGGGGGCCAATAAACCATGATGGAGGTAGATTCCATCAACCGAACTGATTGCATCCATATCCCACATTTAGACATAAGTAAACATAGATTAAACATACTCAGACATAGATAATAAGCGTACACAAGCATAGTTCAACCATAAGTACATACTTCAACCGTCATTAAGCATACTCAAGCATACATAATTCGATCCCACATCTCATCTCACGGGCCGGCACGATCCTGAAGCTTCTCTATGTACTTGGTGTACGCGTTGTGCGCCACCCAGTGAGAATACTTTTGCTTGAAGGAGCCAACGGCCCGTCCTCTTCCATGCGCCAGAACACTTAGATACGCGTTATGAAGCTTGTGGTTGAAAAATGGGCGTCGATAGCCGCCGTTCCAGGTCCTAATACGCCTGTTATGCATTCCGCATAAAGCTCCCTCGGGATTTGCCTCTTGTACCTCCTCTAGCCATCTTCATCCTTGTTGTCCACGTCGTCAGACAGCACCTATACAAATAGTAAAACAAATTTGGCATCAAATCAATGTTTACATGCCGTGAAGTAGGAATAGGAATTTATGGCTATTTATTTATACATATCCAGAGATTATGGTTCAATTTTTAAGCACAGTCGTCTATGTATAGACCAATCTTGAAGAAAATAATGGCACAAACATATGTAGGTCATTCAAAATCAATTGTCAAGTCCTGGCTAGGAATTATTAGCACGAACACTAACCCTAGGCGGTTTACTAGCAAAAATCATTTTCATAGATGAAACAACTAATCACTTATCACGTGTACCATTCAAACAATCAATACACTACACGGATCTAACGAAACTTACTCGGATTTCATGGATTGGGAGAACATTATCATGGGCTTTCTATTCCAAAAAGGGGGAGGCAGGAGTAATCAGAGAAACCCTAGGATCTATTTGACACATAAATCGGTATAGATGACTAACCAGTTGTTTGTCATCGTTGGAGTCATCGCCAGAGTGGTCGTTGGAGTCATCGTCGGGGTCGTCGCCCGAGTCACCACCAGAGTAGGTGTGGAACTATGCCTCTGGCTGTGGAAGCTCGACACCGTCGATGATGTCAGGGTGCGGTGATAACTCGCTGGCAGTGACGACAACCTCTGTCTCCATCTCCACGCCATGCTCTGGTGCTTCAGCAGCCCCAGCGTCGCCACTCTCTCCGATGGGGCGCTTCGGCGGCATCCTCATACACTGACGCCTTTGAGGACTGAGAGCGGCGTCGAGGATGCAAGCAGAGAGAGAGGATTGTGTGTGTGGCGAGGATGGGGGGTGCGGCCGCTCAGGCGCACCATTAATATGGAATAGTGGGAGAGAGGCCGTGCGGTGTTCAAACGGCTGTCTCGCCTCCCGGGGAGCCTACGCACCGGATTGCTGGCATGCCTACTGTTGTTTCACACAGCTACTTGCATGCCTCCCGATGACACTGCGCAGTGAGAACGCCTCTGTCAATTCACACACCTGCACGCACGCCTCATGGTCTACATGCGCGGCGGACTGCTCGCATGCGTCCCGTCAACTCATGCCTGCTCGCATGGCACATGAATCGTGTGGCATCACATATATTGTTTTTCTATTTGGATGATTAATGCTGCCGCTTTATTGCTTAACCGAAGCATGACACATATCCACTGTTGGTCTAACGCTCACGGTTCGAATAAATAATCCGTTTGGGATATTGGTTGCCAATTATTAATAATCTCCCATTTGTAATTAGATAAAGATTACATCAAAACTGGTCTCAAATTTGACAAAAAAAAGTTCAATGCCACTTTGTTTTGGTGTCCATATGACAACACGATAAGTTTCATGAACTCCAAATAAGGTTTGGATGTACCAGAATTTAAAAATCAAGATTCTCAATGTTTGAAATTTCTTGCACGGGGAGTAAACATGCACCCAATGAGACAAGTGTTTTTGCCATCCATTTAGGTGCACTATCACGTGTGCATGTAGCTAAAATTTAATTTTTGCACATTAGACCCGTAGAAAATCAATCTATTAATGTACTTAAATGTCTTAATGATCTCTGTTTTTTTCAAAATTAAAATGTCCCTTCTTTGGTAACATATGTTCACAGGAGAGGGGCACCTGGGTGGGCACAACCCACCAGGGCGCGCGCCCCTCTCCTGGCGTGCCCAAGTGGGTTGCCCCCACCTGGTGGCCCCGCAGACCCCGAAACCGACGCTATAAAATCATGTTTTTCCAGAAAAAATCGAGGAGAAAGAATTATCGTGATCCACGAGACTGAGCCGCCGTCACCTCCTGTTCTTCATCGGGAGGCCAGATCTGGAGTCCGTTTGGGGCTCCAGAGAGGGGGATCTTTGTTCTTCGTCATCACCAACCATTCTCCATCGCCAATTCCATGATGCTCCCCACCGGGAGTGAGTAATCCCTTCGTAGGCTCGTTGGTCGATGAGGAGTTGGATGAGATTCATCATGTAATTGAGTTAGTTTTGTTAGGGCTTAATCCCTGGTATCCACTATGTTCTTAGGTTGATGTTGCTATGACTTTGCTATGCTTAAGTCTTGTCACTTTGGGCCCGAGTGCCATGATTTCAGATCTGAACCGTTAATGTTATCACCATTATATCCATGTTCTAAATCCGATCTTGCAAGTTATAGTCACCTACTACATGTTATGATCCGGCAACCCCGGAGTGACAATAGTCGGGACCACTCTCGGTGATGACCGTAGTTTGAGGAGTTCATGTATTCACCGTCTGTTAATGCTTTGTTCTGGTTCTCTATTAAAAGGAGGCCTCAATATCCCTTTGTTTCCAATAGGACCCCCCTGCCACGGGAGGGTAGGACAAAAGATGGCATGCATGTTCTTTCCATAAGCACATATGACTATTTACAGAATACATGCCTACATTATATTGACGAACTGGAGCTAGTGTCGTATCGCCCTAGGTTATAATGTCTCATGATGAATATCATTCAACAAGTCACCAATCCAATGCCTATGAGTTTATCTTCTATTATTCTCGCCAAGTTACTACTGCTATCATCACTGTTACACTTGCCACCAAATTACTGCTATCACTGTTACCGTTACCGTTGTTGCTGCTACTATTATCAAAACTATCATACTACTTTGCTATTGATCACTTTGCTGCAGATAATTAATCTCCAGGTGTGGTTGAATTGACAACTCAGCTGCTAATACCTTCAAATATTCTTTGGCTCCCCTTGTGTCGAATCTATAAATTTGGGTTGAATACTCTACCCTCGAAAACTATTGCGATCCCCTATACTTGTGGGTTATCACGGGATAATTTAACATGCATCATAGTTGCGGTGGATTCGCGGTATGTGTGTGTGGGTGTGTGCATCTAGGGGGTGGCGGGTGGCTCGCAGTACACTACGAGTTGTGAGCCACCATGTGGGTTGGCCGTTTTGTTAGGCAGGTGCCACATCAGAGTCATGAATTCATTATTTAAAAGATTGCACAACCCTTTCATACATACATGTTTTGGTCACATGCAGTTGATGGTTGTCCTACACGACACTCGACACTCGCGTCTGACGCTTTCTGTGGGCCCGCGAGGTCGTCGTCCATCACTTTGACGAACAGCCGGCAGTGAGGTTAATTTGACCAGCAAGGTAGAATCTTTTTTGTTTGTGTTATGGTGGTATATAGTACACGTCGAAGAGGTGGGAGGGGACTAGCATATATGCTATACGTACGCGTCCGTGAACAAGTACACCTCACTCATATATAGTACGCGTCGAAGAGGTGGGAGGGGACTAGCATATATGCGATATATACGCGTCCATGAACAAGTACACCTCACTCAGTCTCGGGACTTATCAGTTTCCAAGGCACGTGCCACATCATAGTTGTGAAATTGGTTATTCAAACATCACACAGCACCTCTTTGGGCCACATGCATGCAGGCGGTGGTTATCCTAGCTAGGACACTCACGTGTGACGCTTCCATCGTGGGCCCATGAGGCCATCGTTGATGCATGCATCACTTTGACCTACATCGGGAGAGGTTAATTAATTTCACCATCGAGGAGGTTTCTTTTTGGGTTGTATTATGGTAGGAGCATATAGTATGCGTCGACAAGGGGGAAGGGGACCATCATATGTAGTACGCTTCATGAACCTCTCTCTGGTGGGGGGTTTACGGTTTTTGAGGCATGTGGCACACCAAAGTTGTGCATTTTGGGTATTCAACATATGTTTGGCCCACATGCAAACCAATGGTGGTTGTCCTCTCGCACCCACTTAAGCGGTTATCAACAATATCGATGCTTTCCATTTGTGGGCCCGCTTGGTCCATCACTACTTTTTGCCTGAAAACAAGAGAGGTTAATTTGAATTAGGAGGGCATTATTTTTTGCTTGTAATACGTTATATATATAGGTCATGCTCTCAGATGACATGATACAGTTTGAGCACACACACATGCATGTGTATGCATGAATCCCTCCCATCGAGTCAAAGTGGCTAGTACAACGACACGTCATGAACCGATCTTGCTCTGTGTGGGGACTGTATGATTTTCGACGCACACGCCACAGTAATGTTGTGAAATGGTATTCAAACATGCATGCATGCATCACCTCCATACATATGCATGTAGTAGTTGTCTTGGAACAGTACACTCCCTCGCGTGGTTATCGGCGACAAGCCTATATATTCGTGGGCCCGCATGGACATCCATGATCACCTTGACCGACAACAAGATTGGTTACCATGGCAGATTCTTCCTTTGGTCATGGTGAGATTGAGAACTGATTAAGTTTGAGCGCATATACTATGCATGCATGCATGCATGAATCACCGCCATCGTCTTGAAGTGTGGTGTAACATACATATGCATCGTCAACCTAACCCTCACTTAGTGTGGGGATTTCTAGTTCAAAATCACGGTGCCACATCAAAGTTGTTCCATTGGGTATTCAAAAACACACCTCTCCATACATATGCTTGGGCCACATGCATGCAGTGCTTGTCTTTGGGGACTAGCTACTTGCATGATTACTAGCGAGCTAGAGCATCTCCGGGGTCGCATGGACGGCCATCACTTTGACCAACAACAAGAGAGAGGTTGTATGACTAAGGTGGATTATTCTTGGTCCATTTTACGATCCATCTTGGTGAGATGCCTCTCTGGCCTGCCGACTGAAAGTGTGTGGGGGGCTGCTGCTTCGCACTTTGCTAGGTGAACCTCGGTTGGGGGGCATCCATTCATAGCTTAGGATTCCCTTTGTGCCGACATGAGGGGGGCTGCTAGCTACTTTGCACTTTGCTAGGTGAACCTCGGTCGGGGGGGGGGGGGCATGCATTCATATCTTAGGATTCCCTTAGTGCCGACACGAGGGGGGAAAGCAATACCATGCGCTTTGCAAGATAGGTGCCACATCGAAGTTGCATTTGGTATTTGAACATCAAAGCACCCTTTTCATACATAAATTTGGTAACATGCAAGCGTGTTCGTGTTCTGGCCCTCTCCCGCATCATTTTTCGCCAAATTTATGAACATTAGACAAGTCGGATGACGCAACAGACACGGTTCACTCAAACTAACCATGTGCCACGTTAGTGCCCCTGTCACGCGCACATCTGCAGAGTACATTGGGCTCCACAAGGCTTCCCCTTTCAAAAATATCTACCTGCCTGCAGCTTTTTTCTATTTGATAACACATTCGACCATGTGTGATGTTTCTTGTTCCCAATCCGCCTGCATCCCTCGAAAATATCTGTGTTTTAACACGCTCTTATTTTCTCCGTATCGTGTGCGATACACCATCATCAAAAATTTCAATAGCCCCGGCATTTCACTCCCACGCCTGACTCCCGCATAGCAAAATTTTCAGTACCCGCATCATTTCCTCAAACACACCCCCCATCCATACACACACCAAAACCTCCTTGGGCGTGCGTGTGCACACACACACCCCTCCCTCACTCGAAACCCTAGAAAGGTCCCCGCCGCCGCCACTACCGCAAGGCCTCGATTGTCAACATCTGCCGGTTTTCCCGTGCAGCTTACCCGCCGATCTCCATACCCAGGCCATCGTGAGTTTCTTAGATGACTCCTGCCAAATGCCCCCTTTCCCACAGATCCCCATCCCCATCCCGATCCCCCACAACAAAGCGTCACAACCTAAGCCTGGGTACGCTTCCCGTGGAGCTTGAGGAGGGACTGGCCCAAAAGAGGTGTATCGTGGTCTCTTCGCCCAACGTCGCCGAGGAAGCTGACGACCATTACTGGATGCAAGCACTCAATCAGCGGGCCACGACATCGAGGTCATCGAAAGCGACGGCCTGAGGCGGGCTATGTCATAGGTTAAGTAGCCCACCCCAACCCCTCGGGTTCAACCGATGTCTATCTCATCCATGGCCCCGCCGCTGATCTCCTCTGGCTTGCTGTCAACAATTTGCCATTCTACATCGCCATCGAACCCTTTTGTCATTTCTAAAGGACACATTCTGCAACGCCGGCTTGCGATCCATAGCTTCCAAGTCAGACCTCATCGACAGCGACCATGAGGAGGGCACCCTCTCCGGCTCTTCCAAGGGGAAAGAGCCCATCTGCTCTTCCAAGGGGAAAGAGCCCATCTGCAACATCAGGGAGGGCACCCTACAGCCGTGCTCTTCCAAGGGGAAGGAGCCCATCTCCGACAACATGGCGCATCCAGGGTCCGTGCTATTCCCACGGGAGCGAGCCCATCTGTGACAAGTGAGGAAACCCATGATTTGTTTTGTCGTGCCTCTTCATAGGGGGAACCCATGATTTTTTTGTCGAGTCCCTTTTGTAGTGTAGTGAGAATATGTCCAGTTTTAATTCCTATATTTAGTTGTTTGTAGTATGCCTTGTTTATTTCAGTTGTTCACATGTGATGCTCTATATGTGCAATTATTTACTGTGCAGTACATTTCATCAATCCAGTTTTAAACATACCGATAGGAATGCATATATGTGCTTGCTGTTAAGCCTGTTATAGCTAGCATATGTCTCTTTTAAAGTTTTTTGATTGTTTGGTTGTTTGTAGTTAGCATATGTCCAGTTTCAAATATTATCTTTGGTTGTTCGTAGTACGCTTGTTTAATCCAGTTATTCACAACGTGATGTTCTATATGTGCAAGTATGAACTATGCAGTTCAATTTCATCAGTACCAGTTTCAGCAGTACCACTATGAATGACTACATTTGGTTGTTGCATCTTGTTGTTAACACGCCTTTCTGTTTTTATTTAACAATAACCAGTGTACTTAGACCGGCACAATACGAGTTTGAATGACTATGTTTGCTTGTTGTTAAATGTTAGGCCTTTGGCAGTTAACAGACCTTTCCACTTGTTTTGCTTTACTAGCGTGCTTAAACCTGCACACTGAAGCTATCTTTTGGAGATTATTTTGTCTGTCATGGATAATTTTGGTTGATGTTTAGCCTGTTGTGCTTAACATGCCTCTCGATGTACCTACACAGGACAATTTCGGGAACGACTGCTATTTTTCGTTGAGGTTAGTTTCATCCCATGGCTTATATATACTCACTGTTCAGGATATCGGTAGCTGGTACCATATAGGCCCAGGGCTGATAAGGGACTAATCGGTGAATTGGACTTTTAACTGAATATATCTGTAACCATTTATTGTTAGGTTAACTAGGGCCATATGTAATATATCTGAGGCTACATAGCAACATGCACTGTACTTAATGTCTAAATATGCAATCCTAGGCTCCATAGCAACAAGGAAGAGTGTTACCTTAATGTTCTGATGATGTCTAGATATACGTAGAAGAGTAGCAACAACAGCGACACAGCCCTGTTTGGATACTCAACTTAGCTAGCGGTTAGAGTTAGTTTCTAGCTCACGACTAACCCTAAACTAACTCCAATACTCCATCCAAAGAGGTGTTCAGATGACAGGGTTAGATTGACAGTAAATGCACTAGGAGAACTAGCTCCAATTAGCACCTCTTGGGTTGGATAGTTTTTTTTGGGTGGTTTAGATGCAACTAGCTCAAACTAGCCCTCATGTTTGGATATACTTTAGGGCTATTTGAGCCCGAATTAGCTCAAATTAACTCTAACCCATGGAAACAGCAGCAATTAATAGGCTGATAATTTGTAAGAATGAAATAAACTCCTTTCGGCCCATAATATAAGATGTTAATTCATCTAATATGTGAGTGTATTGGATGATGTTAATTCATCTAATATGTGAGTGTATTGGATGTTATAAGATATTATAAAAGAGTGTTGTACTACATCATTGTTCAATTGTTGTTTAGCTTCTAATATTAACTTGGTGCTTTTAGGTACATATGTCATTGGTAAAGATCCGCACTTCGACCCTTTCTGCGTATGGGGCGATGAGATATCGATGAACCAGCATCAAGTGAGGAAGCTGATAAAGAATGTTAGTAAAATGGGTCAAAAGATGGCAATTAAACTATTTATTTACACTTTATCCAAGACAACAGCGAACTGCAGGATGGTAAGTAACAACTCTACAACCTTCTTTTCGAAGGAAATATGCCCTAGAGGCAATAATAAAGTTATTATTTATTTCCTCATATCATGATAAATGTTTATTATTCGTGCTAGAATTGTATTAACCGGAAACATGATCCATGTGTGAATACATAGACAAACATAAACGTCACTAGTATGCCTCTACTTGACTAGCTCATTAATCAAAGATGGTTATGTTTCCTAACCATATCCATGTGTTGTCATTTGATTAACGGGATCACATCATTAGGAGAATGATGTGATTGACATGACCCATTCCGTTAGCCTAGCACTTGATCGTTTAGTATGTTGCTATTGCTTTCTTCATGACTTATACATGTTCCTGTAACTATGAGATTATGCAACTCCCGTTTACCGGAGGAACACTTTGTGTGCTACCAAACATCACAACGTAACTAGGTGATTATAAAGGAGCTCTACAGGTGTCTCCAAAGGTACATGTTGGGTTGGCGTATTTCGAGATTAGGTTTTGTCACTCCGATTGTCGGAGGGGTATTTCTGGGCCCTCTCGGTAATGTACATCACTATAAGCCTTGCAAGCAATGTAGCTAATGAGTTAGTTACAGAATGATGCATTACATAACGAGTAAAGAGACTTGCCGGTAACGAGATTGAACTAGGTATTGGATACCGACGATCGAATCTCGGGCAAGTAACATACCGATGACAAAGGGAATAACATATGTTGTTATGCAGTTTGACCGATAAAGATCTTCGTAGAATATGTAGGAGCCAATATGAGCATCCAGGTTCCGCTATTGGTTATTGACCGAGAATAGTTCTAGGTCATATCTACATAGTTCTCGAACCCGTAGGGTCCGCACGCTTAATGTTACGATGACAGTTTTATTATGAGTTTATAAGTTTTGATGTACCGAAGATTGTTCAGAGTCCCGGATGTGATCACGGACATGACGAGGAGTCTCGAAATGGCCGAGACATAAAGATTGATATATTGGAGGCCTATATTTGGATATCGGAATGGTTCCGGGTGAAATCGGGATTTTACCGGAACACCGGGGGGTTACCGGAACCCTCTCAGGGGTTAATGGGCCTTAGTGGGCCATGAGGGAGAAGAGGAGGGCCGGCCAGGGCAGGCCGCGCGCCCCCTCACCCCCTAGTCCGAATAGGACAAGGAAGGGGGGCGCCCCCCTTTCCTCTTTCCCCTCCCCCCTTTCCTTCTCCACCAAGGCAAGAGGGGGGAGTCCTACTCCCGGTGGGAGTAGGACTCCTCCAGGCGCACCCCTAGGGGCCGGCCGCACCTCCCCCCTCCCTCCTTTATATACGGGGGCAGGGGGCACCTCTAGACACACAAGTTGATCTTCGTGATCGTTCCTTAGCTGTGTGCGGTGCCCCCCTCCACCATATTCCACTTCGGTCATATCGTTGCGGTGCTTAGGCGAAGCCCTGCGTCGGTAGAACATCATCATCGTCACCACACCGTCGTGCTGACGGAACTCATCCCCGACACTTTGCTGGATCGGAGTCCGGGGATCTTCATCGAGCTGAACGTGTGCTGAACTCGGAGGTGCCGTACGTTCGGTGCTTGGATCGCTCGGATCGTGAAGACATATGACTACATCAACCGCGTTGTCATAACGCTTCTGCTTACGGTCTACGAGGGTACGTGGACTACACTCTCCCCTCTTGTTGCTATGCATCACCATGATCTTGCGTGTGCGTAGGAATTTTTTTTGAAATTACTATGTTCCCAACAGTGGCATCCGAGCCTAGGTTTTATGCGTTGATGTTATATGCACGAGTAGAATACAAGTGAGTTGTGGGCGATACAAGTCATACTGCTTACCAGCATGTCATACTTTGGTTCAGCGGTATTGTTGGATGAAGCGGACCGGACCGACATTACGCGTACGCTTACGCGAGACTGGTTTTACCGCCGTGCTTTGCACACAGGTGACTAGCGGGTGTCTGTTTCTCCAACTTTAATTGAACCGAGTATGGCGACGCCCGGTCCTTGCGAAGGTTAAAACAGCACTAACTTGACGAACTATCGTTGTGGTTTTGATGCATAGGTAAGAACGGTTCTTGCTAAGCCCGTAGCAGCCACGTAAAATTTGCAACAAAAAAGTAGAGGATGTCTAACTTGTTTTTGCAGGGCATGTTGTGATGTGATATGGTCAAGACGTGATGCTATATTTTATTGTATGAGATGATCATGTTTTGTAACCGAAGTTATCGGCAACTGGCAGGAGCCATATGGTTGTCGCTTTATTGTATGAAATGCAAACGCCCTGTAATTGCTTTACTTTATCACTAAGCGGTAGCGATAGTCGTAGAAGCAATAGATGGTGTAACGAAAACGATGCTACGATGGAGATCAAGGTGTCGCGCCGGTGACGATGGTGATCATGACGGTGCTTCGGAGATGGAGATCACAAGCACATGATGATGATGGCCATATCATATCACTTATATTGATTGCATGTGATGTTTATCCTTTATGCATCTTATCTTGCTTTGATTAACGGTAGCATTTTAAGATGATCTCTCACTAAAATTATCAAGAAGTGTTCTCCCTGGGTATGCACCGTTGCGAAAGTTCTTCGTGCTGAGACACCACGTGATGATCGGGTGTGATAGGCTCTACGTTCAAATAAAACGGGTGCAAAACAGTTGCACATGCGGAATACTCAGGTTAAACTTGACGAGCCTAGCATATAACAGATATGGCCTCGGAACACGAAGACCGAAAGGTCGAACGTGAATCATATAGTAGATATGATCAACATAGTGATGTTCACCATTGAAACTACTCCATCTCACGTGACGATCGGACATGGTTTAGCTGATTTGGATCACGTGATCACTTAGATGACTAGAGAGATGTCTGTCTAAGTGGGAGTTCTTAATTAATATGATTAATTGAACTTAAATTTATCATGAACTTAGTACCTGATAGTATTTTGCTTGTCTATGCTTGTTGTAGATAGATGGCTCGTGTTGTTGTTCCGTTGAATTTTAATGTGTTCCTTGAGAAAGCAAAGTTGAAAGATGATGGTAGCAATTACACGGACTGGGTCCGTAACCTGAGGATTATCCTCATTGCTCCACAGAAGAATTATGTCGGGGAAGCTGATCCACGAACACCTATGGGACCGGCGGACCGAACCCCTTTCGGTTCGGCGGGGGGCGGAGATCGCACGAAGAGCGGATCGAGGCGAAGCACACGAGCAGTTTACCCAGCTTCGGAGCTCTCCGGAGAGATAACACTCCTACTGCTGCATGCCTGAGTGTATTGAGTTCTTGTTCGGGAGCGCTAAGTGCTACAATACACACGATCTGCTAATGAGACCGAGCGTGAGTGTTTTTCTGCCTTCGAACCCCCCTCTACGTTGCGCATGGGCCTCCTTTTATATGCTAAAGGGGTCACCGACAGGTGGCAACATAGACAAGGATAAAAATGGAAAAGGAATTGTAGTTGGTACAACTACCTGTACAGTGTATCATACCTAACCCTGACGGCAGGGGACAAAGGTATTAAATGCCCGTCTGCGTCGCCCAAATAGTGCAGAAAGGGACCGTCAGGGACGCCACCGCTTGCCACGATGGCAATCTTGTCAGCGCCGCTTGCCACCGTGCACCGCTGGCTGCACAGCCTCTCGCCACGCGTGCCTGGAAAGGCCCCAGGGCGACACGTTGGTGGATGTGCTGGAGCGCGGGTACAGAGTGGTAGCTGGCCGCGGCAAGCGCTTTGCCGCGGTCGTTGTCTTGTCGCGTCCGGAAGCTTGTCGCTCACCGGGCCTTGCCGGGACGCATGGCGCGTCGCGGCAAGTTCCTTGAGATGCCTTGGTTGGCCTTCCCGGCAAGCTCCTCTTGCCAGGGCCTTGTCTCCTTGGCTTGAATACTTTGTTCTAGAATGGCTCCAAAGGAACCGCGGAGGACCTTGGCGGTCACCCGGCAAGCCTTGCCGCGGGGTGCTGCGACTGCCCGTGCACAAGTTCGGGATACTAGGGTACCCCTACTCTAGTACACCGACAAATTACGTCCTGGAAGCACCACTGGGTGCCAGGCCTGCTGCTGATGCAACTGACGACGTTAAGAACGTCTGGCAGAGCAAAGCTGATGACTACTCGATAGTTTAGTGTGCCATGCTTTACAGCTTACAACCTGGTCTTCAACGACGTTTTGAAAGTCATGGAGCATATGAGATGTTCCAGGAGTTGAAGTTAATATTTCAAGAAAATGCCCGGATTGAGAGATATGAAGTCTCCTATAAGTTCTATAGCTGCAAGATGGAGGAGGATAGTTCTGTCAGTGAACACATACTCAAAATGTCTGGGTATAATAGTCACTTGATTCAACTGGGAGTTAATCTTCCTGATGATAGTGTCATTGACAGAATTCTTCAATCACTGCCACCAAGCTACAAGAGCTTCATGATGAACTATCATATGCAAGGGATGGACAAGACTATTCCCGAGCTCTTCGCAATGCTAAAAGCTGCGGAGGTAGAAATCAAGAAGGAGCATCAAGTATTGATGGTCAACAAGACCACCAGTTTCAAGAAAAAGGGCAAAGGAAAGAAGAAGGGGAACTTCAAGAAGAACAGCAAACAAGTTGCTGCTCAAGAGAAGAAACCCAAGTCTGGTCCTAAGCCTGAGACTGAGTGCTTCTACTGCAAACAGACTGGACACTGGAAGCGGAACTGCAATAAGTATTTGGCGGATAAGAAGGATGGCAAAGTGAACAAAGGTATATGTGATATACATGTTATTGATGTGTACCTTACTAATGCTCGCAGTAGTACCTGGGTATTTGATACTGTTTTGTTGCTAATATTTGCAATGTCGGGTTTCGGGTTCCGGCAGACCCTTGAGATTCGAACACTCGGGTGCGCGCGGAGATTTCGCCCTCTATCTACCTGCTCCTCACCGAATCGCTAGGATCTAAACTACGGAAGAAACAACACAAGAGGCACGGGGTTTATACTGGTTCAGGCCACCGTTGTGGTGTAATACCCTACTCCAGTGTGTTGTGTGGCGGATTGCCTCTTGGGCTGATGATGAACAATACAAGGAAGAACAGCCTCGCGAGGGTCTGTTCTTGACTGGTGTGACGAACTGGTAGGAGGAGTTCAGTCGCTCTATCTAGTGGTTTCTTGGTGTGGATCCAGATGCCTCTACCCTGGGGGTGGCTAGTCCTATTTATAGGCAAAGGCCCTGGGCCTCTCCCCAAATATTGAGCGGGAAGGGCGCCAACAATTGGCCATTTTGAAGGGGAACAGCGGGTACACCTATCCTGACTAAAGTTGGTCCGCGCCTGCCAAAGGCTCTGGTGGTGACGCCTGCTTGGGCTCCACAATGACTTCCTTCCTGCCGTTGGGCTGGTCTTGGTCTTGTTGCACCGAAACGGATGTCTTTGCTTGATGCTCTCGCCTGCGCTTGCTCCCTTTGCACCAAAGTGGAAAGGAGGACACTGCGCGGGCTGGCGCCCGACTGGTGCCCTTGGTCGTCATGGCTTGCGTCATGGGCACCTCGCGAGGTACCCCGCCTTGAACTCTCCGCCTCCTCGTGAGCCCACCTGATGAGGCCGTGCCTGAGGAAGCTCCTTGTCGTCCGCCCCGCGAGGCTTGACCCCTCGCGAGGGTCTTGAGCTCGTGTTGATGAAGATGGGCCGCGCTGGGCCCCCTTTGAGCCACGCCGCAGGCCGTAGGCAGGCAAGTCTGGGGACCCCCGTTCCCAGAACGCCGACAGTAGCCCCCGGGCCCACGGCGCTCCCGGACTTGGCCGAGCAGAGAGGCGAAAGGGCAAGTGCGAAGCGTCGTGGGCCCTAACAGCCTGCGGCCTTGGGCACCGCGTGGCGGTTGATTGGACGTGGGCGCCTCAGCAACCGCGCGAGTTGATAAAGGAGCGGCGTCTGTCCCTTGCCTTCTTTGCTTTCTCCAGTTGCTGCTCAGATCCCCTTTCTTGCGCCTCTCCTCCCCGCCTCCGAAACCTTCAGATCTACTCCGTCTGCGCACCCTAGCCAGACATGGCGCCTCGCCAAGCCCCGGCCAGAGCTTGGTATTCTTCCGCCTTGGACTCACCGAACGTGTCGGAGGCGAGCCTTGCCCGGGTGCGCCAGATGGCAACGGCGCAGGGCATCGATGGGGCGAAGGTGTTCAAGTCCGGCTCTACCCTCCCTGAAGGCCAAGGAAGCACCTTCTATCCGCTCTTCGTGAGCGCCATTGTCGCCGGTCTGGTGCCTCCCTTTTCTGAGTTCTTCTTCTCTGTCCTCCACCACTATAACCTTCAAGCTCTGCACCTTCATCCCAACTCTTTCCTTCTCCTGGCAATCTTCGCCTATTATTGTGAGGCTCACGTAGGGGTGAAGCCCTCAGTGGCCTTGCTGCGCCACTACTTATCCCTCCGGACCTCTCGTGGTTCCGTCTCTGCGTGTGCGAGCTTCGTCGCGTATGGCAGCTCCATCGCCATTTCGAACCCTGGGAAAAGGATCGAGGGCTTCAGGAGCAAGTGGGTCTTGGTGGATGCTGGGCGCATCCACCCTCGGCTGATCCTGCCCATGGGGCACCCCGCGAGCTCCGACGACTGGTCCCGAGTGGAGCTTGTGGATCCCCGTGCGAAGCCGGTGTTGGAGAAGATGGACGCGGATCTGAGGCCGGACAGCATGGCGGCGGCGAAGCTGACTGGTCCATCGCTGCTGAGGGAGTTCCTGGAGCACCAGCTGGCTCCGCTTCGTCAGTACTCACTTCCGATGTGGAGGCCCCACCCGAGTCCCGCAGTCTTGGCCGATGAGGATCTGGCTGCGGTTCTCCAGTCTTTGGTTGGGGGCGACGTGGCGAGGTTGGAGGGCGCTCCTACGCCCCTGTTCCTCCGCGAGGACTGGGAGCAGGTAGTGGGGTCCATGCCCGCCTTCAATAGGGACGGGCCCGTGCCCGCGGAGGCTCCCGAGGACCCGGTGGACGTGTCTTCCGGCGACTCCAGCAAAGAGAAGGAAGGAGGGGAGCGGGAAGAGGGGGCTGACTCCGAGGCAGAGTCAAGGGCTCCCCCCCTCCGGCGCAGGTCTCGCGCCCTCCGCCTCTCTCTGAGTGATGACGACGAGGATGATGGCGAGCAGGGCGGCGGGAGCCTGCCCCTGATCCCGAAGAAGGACCGGACCGGTGTCACAGCCCTAGAATTTGTCTGTCATTAGTTGCATTAAGGCATTCATGCATCATGTTTAAAGTTCATGAACTTTGAAATGGGGAGGACCAAGCCCTAGCACCAAAGCAATGCAAATAGGTTCAACTTCAAAATATTTTCAAAGAACCCAAATTGGTTTGCAAAAATGTTCATGATTAATGGAAAAGGGTGAAAACCATATCCAGAGATGATGGATATTTTTCCAAGACATTTTAGGATTTTTGAATAAACCTTATCGTATTTGAATTGGGGCATTTAAATACTGTTAATATTTTTAAATGCTCCAACAATTCTGAAAATAGTTGAGGGCCTCTGTACTAATTCAGTTAATGCTCACAATTATTTCAGGATTTATTAAAATGATTTGGTTTATTAACTAAGTCAAAACAGAGCAAATAAATAGAAAAAACAGAAATAAAAGAGAGAAGCCCAGCCACTTACCTGGCGCTCACCTGCAGCAGAGCCGGCCCAGCTTCTGTTCCGGCCCATCCCACCTCCTCCTCTCTGTCGTCTTCCTCCCCCTCGCCCCGAAGCTGCTCGGTGGCGAGCGCCGACGCCGCCCCGGCCACCTCCTGCTTGCCGCTTCGCCCTGGCCTCTTCGGGTGACGCCACGCAGCCCCCTCGCTCCTCTCTCTCACTCTCTCCCGACCCCTTCTCCCTTCTCTGCTCTCCCCCCTCTCGCGCCCGAGCGCGCTCGTCGCCGCCGTCCACTGCCACCACGGCCACCGGGCCTCCCTCGCTTCCCCGACTAGCCCACAAGCTCCGCCACTCCGTCCTCGACCCACCTCACCGAGCCACGCCCCTCCAGAAACCCCCGAAGCGCCGCCCCGACGTTTTTCCCCTCCTCGGACCCGCCGGTCGCCGTCGCCCGATTCGTCGGCTCCGGACCGTCCCCGGCCTCGTCTCCGCCTCGAATGGATCCGCTGTGAGCCCCCGGTCATCTTCCCCCTAATCCCGCCTCCGTTTGATTGCCGTAGCCGCCGCCCCCTTGCTAACAGCAGCCGCCGCCACATGGGATCGTCGCCGGCGAAACCCCGGTGACCATTTGGTCATGGGCGTGCACCCGTTGTGCTTGCCGCGACCCGTAGAGCCCCTCCAGCGCCTCAGCTCCCTCGTTTGTGAGCAGCAGCATCGAAACGCCCGACGCCCGAACTCCGGCCGCCGCCAGGAGCTCGTTTCCGGCGAACCCCGGCCTCCCTGTGCCCAACTGCGTGCGCCCCTAGATGCGCGGGAGCACGGGCTCCCTCTTGGTGCCCTCAGCGCGACCAGCCGCGGGCTGTAGCACCGTCCTGAGCAACTCCGGCGAAGTCTCGTCGTCGCCGTGGTCGCCGGCGTCACTTGCTGATGTGGCTGGCTTAATTAGCCACTAAACACCGCACCGTGTCACTGACACCTAGGCCCCACGCTTTAATTAATCCTAGTTTATTTTCTGTTTAGTTTAATCTAATTATAGTGGCCCCACGCGTCAGTTTTGACCGTGCTGACGTGGCCGTTGACCGGGCCCACACGTCAGCGGCACTAACCAGCCCCAGTCACTGACCAGTGGACCCCACTGGTCAGGTTTGACCACCACCAGCGTCTGTTGACCTGCTGACATCATAGTGACGCAATGCTGACGTAGTAAGTATTTCTGGAATTAAAACAAATCAGGAAATGATTTATAAATTTCAGAAAATTGTATAAACTTCTAAAAATCATAGAAATTCAACCGTAACTCCAAATTAAATAATTTATATATGAAAAATTATCAGAAAAATTCAAGGAATCCATCTGTACCATTTTCATGCATGTTAGAACAACTTATAGCTGCTGTTTAGCACAAATCAATTAAATGGCATTTGAATAATCACATATGGAGTTTGAATTTGAATCTTGTATTCAAACCAACTTCATTTAATCTGTTGCTAGTTGCATTAGCTCAAAACACATTCATATTGCCATGTCATGAGCATGCATCATATTGTGCATTGCATTGATTGTATTTCTTCTGTGTTGCCGGTATCTGTTCCCTCCCGGTAGACGATGTTCAGACGTTGTGATCGTTGACACTGATGAAGACTCAATGTTATCTTCAGAAGTGCCAGGCAAGCAAAACCCCCTTGTTCATTCCGATACAATCCCACTTTCTCGCTCCTGCTCTCTTTTACTGCATTAGGACAACAACGATTCAACTGTTACTTGCTGCGGTAGCTGAACCCCTTTATCCTTTGCATGACCTGTCATTCCACAGTAAATAGATGAAACCCACTAGCATGAGTAGGAGTTGTTTGAGCCCTGTTGTGCCTACTCATTCATGTTTGTTTGTCATGCCTGCTATTGCTTAGAGTTGTGTCAGGTCTGATTCATCCGGGATGAATCAGAGGTGTGTGAACATGTCCTACAGTGTGTGAGCTAAGCGTGTGAACACGATTTGGTAAAGGTAGCGGTGAGAGGCCATGTAGGAGTACATGGTGGGTTGTCTCATTGAAGCCGTCCTCAGGAACTGAGTTCTGTGTTTGTGATCCATGATTCAGCTACTACCATGCATTGGGCCCGAAACCAATGGACCCTCTCGGCTTCTTAGTCACCCTAGTTCTCTGTCCAGGAGTTGCAAGTAGTTTCTGGTGTTTGTAGCTTACTGGAGGCCGTGGACAGCGCTGACCGTAGGGGTGGGCTGTGATGCGGTAGGTATGTGGCATGGTGTACCGAGCGCCCGTTTGGTGTCTCGGGAACCCTGTTCACATCGTTTGGGGCTGTGAGCGAAACTCCGGCCGGATCTCCTCATGGATGGAACCCGAATAGGTGATAAACCTGGACTAGAGACTTAGGTGATTAGGTAGGTCGTGGCCGACACCCACGTTGGGCTTCTGCTTGAAGGTTGCCGAGTACATGTCTAAACGGCGGTAAGTGGTGAGAGCGTGTGTGAAGAAGTACACCCCTGCAGGGTTAACATTATCTATTCGAATAGCCGTGTCCGCGGAAAAGGACTTCTGGGTTGCTTATATCAGTTCATAGACAAGTGAAAGTGGATACTCTAAAATACGCAAGATAAGCGTGAGTGCTATGGATGGCGTTCTCGTAGGGAGACGGGAGCGGATCCATAGTGGTGTATTGATATGGTGAATATGTGGACTCGTGTGCGCCACCTCAAAGAGTTACTTGCAGTCGTAGTTCAGGATAGCCACCGTGTCAAAGCTGGCTTGCTGCAGTTAAACCCCACCATCCCCTTTGTTGATAATGATGCATATGTAGATAGTTCTGATGTAAGTCTTGCTGGGTACATTTGTACTCACGTTTGCCTATTTTATGTTTTTGCAGAGAGACTTCGGTCTCGCTAGTAGTTCCGCGTGGACTTTGACGTTTAGCTTGTTACCTCAGCTACGATCTTGTGCCCTCGGCAGGATCTGATAGATAGTCAGGCTTCTCAGCCTTTTCCATTTATAAATGTCTGTACCCAGACATGATAGCTTCCGCTTGTGCTTGATTTGTATGCTCTGAATGTTGGGTCATGAGACCCCTGTTTGTAATATCTCGCTCCTAGGAGCCTATTGAGTAAATACTTGAGTTGTAGAGTCATGTTGTGATGCCATGTTGTATTTGCACATATCGAGCATATTGTGTGTATGTTATTGAAATGCTGGGTATGTGTGGGATCTGACTATCTAGTTGTTTATTCTTAGTAGCCTCTCTTACCGGGAAATGTCTCCTAGTGTTTCCATCGAGCCATGGTAGCTTGCTACTGCTCCGGAACACTTAGGCTGGCCGGCATGTGTCCTTCTTCGTTCCTGTGTCTGTCCCTTCGGGGAAATGTCACGCGATGAATACCAGAGTCCTGTTAGCCCGCTACAGTCCGGTTCACCGGAGTCCTGCTAGCCCAGTGCTACAGCCTGGATTCACCCGCTGATGACCGACACGTTAGATGCTGGGTCATGGATGCCTGTCCCTGTAAGTTTGTGCCACTTTGGGTTTACGACTAGCCATGTCAGTCCGGGCTCCTTATCATATGGATGCTAGCGACACTGTCATATACGTGTGCCAAAAGGCGCAAACGGTCCCGGGCAAAGGTAAGGCGACACCCGTGGGAATACCGTGCGTGAGGCCGCAAAGTGATATGAGGTGTTACATGCTAGACCGATGTGTCATTGAGTCGGGGTCCTGACAGAGTTGGTATTAGAGCTTGACTGCCTGTAGGTTACCAAGCCAAACTGGTCGAAGTTGAGTCTAGAAATTCTTTAGTTATATAAGGGAATTGATTGTGGGATGGAACGTAAGGCTCTTTTTACTCCTTATACCTTATGCCCTTCTGATCTGAGTCATCTTATCTTTCCTACGGGGGTTAAGGAACTAGGCTATCTCTTCTTTCTATTAGGATCACGTGTTACTAATCCGTAGACCTGTAAGATTGTTGGACGTAAGCCTCAGTCCAGTTCCTACTACTTCCGTATGTTAATTGTTAATCTCGAAACCTTGATATTGTGCTTCTGAGTGGTTATGCCACCATTTTGTAGTATGTCTCCAAACCTTTTGAGCATTTACAGCCGTTATGCCGTCCGAGTCATCCCAGGTTTCTAAATAGTCTGATGCATTTGCAAATCCTTTCTTTCCATTCCCGATGTCCCTTATGGTCAGAATAAGCACACTAACCGGTGCGTTGAGGTAATTTATTGCCTCGACATATATGTTGGAGCTACTATTATGACCCTAGGTGTTTAGGGAGTCACCTAGTAATCTAGCAACGTTTTGTGTTCCCAGTGTGAAGATTCTGGCCATCATTCTCGAAAGCATCTCGTGATGCTACTTAGGAGTAGGTATTCTATTCCTGGGTTCTTAAACCCGAGATTCACCCTACTTACATCATGTTGATAGTGTTGCTAGTTCCTTAGGTTATTAGTAACCTTTGCATTAGTCCTCGAGGTCCGTGGTATATCCTTCTTCCAAATACCATGAACCACTTACGGCAGAAGTTTGTTGGATCAAAAGATCACAACAGGAGTGCTCTCGATGAGTTCTCCATTCTATATTGCGACTCTGCCAGTTCTACTTCTCTGCATGGGTTATTCGGAAGAAACTTGTTGAACTTGGTTCGACATAATAATCTATGCATCCACAACTCAGAAAGTTATATGTTCCTTTGAGTTGTCCCTCTTTAGTTGTCTACTGACCTTCGTCTATCAATTGATAGTCAAGAGTATGCGTGCGTTCGTTTATCGATGCCTATTACTCTTGCGGTCCGTCAAGCCATTCTGTCCTGAATGACTTGGAGAAACAAACTCCAGTACCTTATCCATTTCTAGGATTTGGTCAAAGCAGTTGTATTCCACAGATCAAAATGCCAATCCAACTTTTGTTCTGTTCCACCTCGGAGTATCACCCTCTTTCATCACAAGAGTATCGTGAGAATTGCACACCCTCTTATGAATTCTTGACACAGTGATACTTCTCTCCATTATTATTCATTTCTCGGTTCCCGTGTTGTTGCAACCGGAATGTCGACAAGTGAGTCATGATGTGTGAAATCAATACTGCTAGCAACTCCGTTGCTTGGTAGTTAAAGGACAATAATTTCATTCTTAGTGTGTTGGTTCTTGAATCATCATTCTAAGATTGATCGTGCTACCTAGTCCATTCTCCTGGTTCACTCCTCGATCGATGAGTTAGGATTATTTCAAATCCTTGCTCTATTGATCATGTCGTCATGCCCTCAAAACCAAGATTATTCTCGAGCTTAGTAACATACCAGTGGTTCTTGACTTTCCAAATATCTTCTTGGAAGTGTTACCAGGTTGTCACCTGACCGCTATGTTGAGTTCGTGATCAAGTTGGTTTATTCCTGTAAACCACCCCTTCTCCAAGAGTCTGTGTTGGATACCCCTGAGCTAGATGGTTAAGCTGAACAGCAACTTGGAGAGTTGGAAGATAAAAGCTTGCCTAACTTAGTTCATTTCCCAAAAGGGATATCTTGTGGCTGTGTGTGTTGAAGAAAGATGATATCTTTATTGGTTGATCCTCGTGATCAATTGTTGGATCTATTATCTTACCCAAACCTTTGATTTGAGTATGGGCTATCGTCAAATCAAGTCAGAACCAACGATATTCGTAATGTTGTCTTACTCGTGATTGTTCCTCGAGCATACACCATTATATCTTTCGGGTCTGACCAATACTACCACCGTGTTCACATGATGGCGGAAGTCCAGTGATATGGAAATTCCGATGAGTTACTGTTGAGCCCATTAGCAGCATTTTGTCTCCCCCATGATTCATGTTGAACATCAACCTAGTGTTGGAAACTTTTATAAGCATTATCTTCATGTCCCATTCGTGAAGAATATGTTGGATGAAACAAGTGACTTTTTCTGATTCACGTGCATTTGGAGCAAGTTGCCGCCGTGAGTTGTTCAAAGATTGTTTTTTTCCCCTGGTACCATCCCAAGTCAGTCATGCATGTGCGAAGTATGCTATGGTTTGACAGGCTCGCAACCTTCATTCCATATGTGTCCCTAGCACACCAAGCCACTGATTGAATTGTTCAAGGAGAAGAAGTTTCTTTATAAGAGCTAATCATATGACTTATGTAAGGACTTCGTTAACCGCAATGATGGTTTCCCACCTGAACTCAGTAGTGTTTTATTGTAAGACTACCATGTGATAATGTTGTCTGGGACAACGTGTTCACATGTGTGTAGCAGAACCAGCTCATGTTTTGGAGCTTGCTATCATAGTTCATTTCCTGAGAATCTCGCAACGTCATCTCATCGATTTGTGTTGCAAACTTTCATTTTTCTTTCTAGACTCGATGAGTCTGGAATATCCTGACACCAGCCAGATCTCAATCTCAGGCAGATATGATGGTTGGAGCATTTCCCAAGAATTATAATATTGGTCTCGCGATAACCGGTAAAGTGAATGTCATGGCCAACACACCCCGCCGGGAGACCTAATATTGTAGTATCTTGATTGGAGAAGTTGGCCACCTCCCCATAAGGATTTCGTAGGATTTACCTCCGTAACTGTTCCTTATGGATTCTATTGCTCCCGAAGTCCGACCTTTTACTTGATGTTCTAGTTATCAAACCTTATCTATGAATGGGATACACTAGCACGTCAAGGAGAACATTAGAAGCCGAGTGCTAAATGTCTCTCATTCGATCATGCAGATTTGGGTTCCTTGGCCTCGCTAAGGTGAAATCTGAGAAAGTGTTATCCTCCTTTGCATCTGCATCGTCCATCGCTATTCATCATGGTAGTATGTTGTGTTGTCAGCACCCTTGACACGGATGTTGATAAAACCTTGATGATTGTGGAAATGCTCAAGTTCTTGAGAGCACGCACAAGTGCTACGTGTTATCATCGGCACTAACTGGGATTCCTCTCAGTTTCCTCGGCAATGCTATGACCTTTTCAAACAATGAATTCACTCTCTATTGTTGGGTTCTTCCCCAGTTACCAGAATCATTCCCAGCATTTGCATTTTGTTCCCAGCTTGCACCGCCAATGTGCCATTCTACCATGGGTCCCTTCCATTTCCGGTGGTAAGCAAATTCATCCATTACGTTGTCTTCAACAAGGTAATCCACATCATCCAAGTCCGAGTATGCCATTCTACCGACCCCCTCCAAATGATCGCTCAAGAATTGCCTTAGGCTGGTTTAAAGAGTTTCAATGATCTCTGAATCAAAGGTAATTCTTTTTGCCACTTAAGGGGATATATCTATGAGTCACCATCCCTAAGGTGCCTCGTTGTGGTATCATGGCAACTCAACTCCTCGCTATGTTGACAACCGTTCACCACCTTTTTAAGTGTGGAATTGTAGTCTACCTGGTAAACCTCCGTCATCTGTTCCACTCCATTCCTCTAGAGCTATGCTTCGTGTCTCAGCTCGAGAGATGTGTCAATGTCCCATCCCATGAGTTGATCCTGAGTTGTTCGATCTTCGAGGAGATCGATCCTTCTAGAGTTTTCCTTTCCTCTTCTTGTCATGATTAGCTGGAGTTCTCAGAGGAAGACGTCGAGACAATGATGGTGATCGAATCAACGCTTTTATGAAGTGCACCCTGGATCGTGAAGATTATACTAGTTTGCGTTCCCCCTTCACCTTACCCTACGCTTGAATCTCGGGACGAGATTTTTGTTTAGTGGGGGTGAGTTGTCACAGCCCTAGAATTTGTCTGTCATTAGTTGCATTAAGGCATTCATGCATCATGTTTAAAGTTCATGAACTTTGAAATGGGGAGGAACAAGCCCTAGCACCAAAGCAATGCAAATAGGTTCAACTTCAAAATATTTTCAAAGAACCCAAATTGGTTTGCAAAAATGTTCATGATTAATGGAAAAGGGTGAAAACCATATCCAGAGATGATGGATATATTTCCAAGACATTTTAGGATTTTTGAATAAACCTTATCGTATTTGAATTGGGGCATTTAAATACTGTTAATATTTTTAAATGCTCCAACAATTCTGAAAATAGTTGAGGGCCTCTGTACTAATTCAGTTAATGCTCACAATTATTTCAGGATTTATTAAAATGATTTGGTTTATTAACTAAGTCAAAACAGAGCAAATAAATAGAAAAAACAGAAATAAAAGAGAGAAGCCCAACCACTTACCTGGCGCTCACCTGCAGCAGAGCCGGCCCAGCTTCCGTTCCGGCCCAGCCCACCTCCTCCTCTCTGTCGTCTTCCTCCCCCTCGCCCCGAAGCTGCTCGGTGGCGAGCGCCGACGCCGCCCCGGCCACCTCCTGCTTGCCGCTTCGCCCTGGCCTCTTCGGGTGACGCCACGCAGCCCCCTCGCTCCTCTCTCTCACTCTCTCCCGACCCCTTCTCCCTTCTCTGATCTCCCCCCTCTCGCCCCCGAGCGCGCTCGTCGCCGATGTCCACTGCCACCACGGCCACCGGGCCTCCCTCGCTTCCCCGACTAGCCCATAAGCTCCGCCACTCCGTCCTCGACCCACCTCACCGAGCCACGCCCCTCCAGAAACCCCCAAAGCGCCGCCCCGACGTTTTTCCCCTCCTCGGACCCGCCGGTCACCGTCGCCCGATTCGTCGGCTCCGGGCCGTCCCCGGCCTCGTCTCCGCCTCGAATGGATCCGCTGTGAGCCCCCGGTCATCTTCCCCCTAATCCCGCCTCCGTTTGATTGCCGTAGCCGCCGCCCCCTTGCTAACAGCAGCCGCCGCCGCATGGGATCGTCGCCGGCGAAACCCCGGTGACCATTTGGTCACGGGCGTGCACCCGTTGTGCTCGCCGCGACCCGTAGAGCCCCTCCAGCGCCTCAGCTCCCTCGTTTGTGAGCAGCAGCGTCGAAACGCCCGACGCCCGAACTCCGGCCGCCGCCAGGAGCTCGTTTCCGGCGAACCCCGGCCTCCCTGTGCCCAGCTGCGTGCGCCCCTAGATGTGCGGGAGCACGCGCTCCCTCTTGGTGCCCTCAGCGCGACCAGCCGCGGGTTGTAGCACTGTCCCGAGCAACTCCGGCGAAGTCTCGCCGTCGCCGTGGTCGCCGGCGTCACTTGCTGACGTGGCTGGCTTAATTAGCCACTAAACACCGCACCGTGTCACTGACACCTAGGCCCCACGCTTTAATTAATCCTAGTTTATTTTCTGTTTAGTTTAATCTAATTACGGTGGCCCCACGCGTCAGTTTTGACCGTGCTGACGTGGCCGTTGACCGGGCCCACACGTCAGCGGCACTAACCAGCCCCAGTCACTGACCAGTGGACCCCACTGGTCAGGTTTGACCACCACCAGCGTCTGTTGACCTGCTGACGTCATAGTGATGCAATGCTGACGTAGTAAGTATTTCTGGAATTAAAATAAATCAGGAAATGATTTATAAATTTCAGAAAATTGTATAAACTTCTAAAAATCATAGAAATTCAACCGTAACTCCAAATTAAATAATTTATATATGAAAAATTATCAGAAAAATTCAAGGAATCCATCTGTACCATTTTCATGCATGTTAGAACAACTTATAGCTGCTGTTTAGCACAAATCAATTAAATGGCATTTGAATAATCACATATGGAGTTTGAATTTGAATCTTGTATTCAAACCAACTTCATTTAATCTGTTGCTAGTTGCATTAGCTCAAAACACATTCATATTGCCATGTCATGAGCATGCATCATATTGTGCATTGCATTGATTGTATTTCTTCTTGTTGCCGGTATCTGTTCCCTCCCGGTAGACGATGTTCAGACGTTGTGATCGTTGACACTGATGAAGACTCAATGTTATCTTCAGAAGTGCCAGGCAAGCAAAACCCCCTTGTTCATTCCGATACAATCCCACTTTCTCGCTCCTGCTCTCTTTTACTGCATTAGGACAACAACGATTCAACTGTTACTTGCTGCGGTAGCTGAACCCCTTTATCCTTTGCATGACCTGTCATTCCACAGTAAATAGATGAAACCCACTAGCATGAGTAGGAGTTGTTTGAGCCCTGTTGTGCCTACTCATTCATGTTTGTTTGTCATGCCTGCTATTGCTTAGAGTTGTGTCAGGTCTGATTCATCCGGGATGAATCAGAGGTGTGTGAACATGTCCTACAGTGTGTGAGCTAAGCGTGTGAACACGATTTGGTAAAGGTAGCGGTGAGAGGCCATGTAGGAGTACATGGTGGGTTGTCTCATTGAAGCCGTCCTCAGGAACTGAGTTCTGTGTTTGTGATCCATGATTCAGCTACTACCATGCATTGGGCCCGAAACCAATGGACCCTCTCGGCTTCTTATTCACCCTAGTTCTCTGTCCAGGAGTTGCAAGTAGTTTCTGGTGTTTGTAGCTTACTGGAGGCCGTGGACAGCGCTGACCGTAGGGGTGGGCTGTGATGCGGTAGGTACGTGGCACGGTGTACCGAGCGCCCATTTGGTGTCTCGGGAACCCTGTTCACATCGTTTGGGGCTGTGAGCGAAACTCCGGCCGGATCTCCTCATGGATGGAACCCGAATAGGCGATAAACCTGGACTAGAGACTTAGGTGATTAGGTAGGTCGTGGCCGACACCCACGTTGGGCTTCCGCTTGAAGGTTGCCGAGTACATGTCGTGTAAACGGCGTTAAGTGGTGAGAGCGTGTGTGAAGAAGTACACCCTTGCAGGGTTAACATTATCTATTCGAATAGCCGTGTCCGCGGAAAAGGACTTCTGGGTTGCTTATATCAGTTCATAGACAAGTGAAAGTGGATACTCTAAAATACGCAAGATAAGCGTGAGTGCTATGGATGGCGTTCTCGTAGGGAGACGGGAGCGGATCCATAGTGGTGTATTGATATGGTGAATATGTGGACTCGTGTGCGCCACCTCAAAGAGTTACTTGCAGTCGTAGTTCAGGATAGCCATCGTGTCAAAGCTGGCTTGCTGCAGTTAAACCCCACCATCCCCTTTGTTGATAATGATGCATATGTAGATAGTTCTGATGTAAGTCTTGCTGGGTACATTTGTACTCACGTTTGCCTATTTTATGTTTTTGCAGAGAGACTTCGGTCTCGCTAGTAGTTCCGCGTGGACTTCGACGTTTAGCTTGTTACCTCAGCTACGATCTTGTGCCCTCGGCAGGATCTGATAGATAGTCAGGCTTCTCAGCCTTTTCCATTTATAGATGTCTGTACCCAGACATGATAGCTTCCGCTTGTGCTTAATTTGTATGCTCTGAATGTTGGGTCATGAGACCCCTGTTTGTAATATCTCGCTCCTAGGAGCCTATTGAGTAAATACTTGAGTTGTAGAGTCATGTTGTGATGTCATGTTGTATTTGCACATATCGAGCATATTGTGTGTATGTTATTGAAATGCTGGGTATGTGTGGGATCTGACTATCTAGTTGTTTATTCTTAGTAGCCTCTCTTACCGGGAAATGTCTCCTAGTGTTTCCATTGAGCCATGGTAGCTTGCTACTGCTCCGGAACACTTAGGCTGGCCGGCATGTGTCCTTCTTCGTTCCTGTGTCTGTCCCTTCGGGGAAATGTCACGCGATGAATACCAGAGTCCTGTTAGCCCGCTACAGCCCGGTTCACCGGAGTCCTGCTAGCCCAGTGCTACAGCCTGGATTCACCCGCTGATGACCGACACGTTCGATGCTGGGTCATGGATGCCTGTCCCTGTAAGTTTGTGCCACTTTGGGTTTACGACTAGCCATGTCAGTCCAGGCTCCTTATCATATGGATGCTAGCGACACTGTCATATACGTGTGCCAAAAGGCGCAAACGGTCCCGGGTAAAGGTAAGGCGACACCCATGGGAATACCGTGCGTGAGGCCGCAAAGTGATATGAGGTGTTACATGCTAGATCGATGTGGCATTGAGTCGGGGTCCTGACAACCGGGCTGATCCCCCGCGGGTCTGCCCCAGCCCCGAAGCGATCCGCAGGTGCGCCTCCTGCTCC
This sequence comes from Triticum aestivum, assembly GCF_018294505.1. NCBI lineage: Eukaryota > Viridiplantae > Streptophyta > Magnoliopsida > Poales > Poaceae > Triticum > Triticum aestivum. Next base: position 418,323,899 of record NC_057810.1, read on the forward strand.
CGAGCTCCTTGAGGCTGACCCTTGCAGCCGGCTCTCGGGCTTCAAGTACGGCCGGAGGCTGCTCGAGCCCGCAAGCGACGACCTGTAAGTGCTTGATTCCTGTCTTGTTTATTGTTTTGTTGCTGAGGCTTGACGCTCGTATCTCCCGGCTAGGCTGGCGCCCGCGGCAAAGAAGTCGAAGGGAGCTCCTGAGGTTCCATCCGTGGCAGCGCCTCTGCCCGTGAAAGCAGGTGACCATGACGCACGGGCCTCTCCTGCCCGTGCGTCCTCGCAAGGCCTGGCTGAGCCGGCTGGGGCGAGCTGAGCCCCCATGGCCCAAGCGACTCCCGAGGTGCCCTTGCCTGATGCCGCCACCACAGTCGTCGTGGCGCAGCAGGTGCCACCTCAGGATACCGTGATTACGCTGTCGTCTTCTCCTCCTACTCCTCCGACTACTGCTTCCCCGACCACTGTTCTGGATCACGCTATTGCCAAACTAGACCGTCTGCGGCAGGATCTTCTGGGCGCTGACCCTCGTCTAGTGGCCGGGCGCTTGGAGCTAGCTTCTGGCTGGATTTGCTCCGATGCTTCAATTCGGGCGGCGCTGGTCCAGGCCTCGACGGCTTGCGATGAGGAGAAGCAGGCCGTCCTTGGGGCGAAGGTTGCCCGCGACGCCGCCTTGGGGGAGGTGGCTAACGTCTGAGGTCGCTGTGAGGCGCTGGAGAGCGAGCTGAAGGGCCTGCAAGGCCAGCTCGCCGAGGAGACCCACCTTCGCCAAGAGCAGGAGGAAAGCATGAAGGCTCGCGAGGCGGCTGTCAAGGACCGGGACGCCAAGCTCAAGAAGTGCCGTGATCGCCTGGGCACGCTGGAGCAGGAGCTGGAGGCGAGGAAGGTTGAGATGGACGACAAGGCACGGGTCCTTGCCGAGGATCGTGTGGCCTTTGCGAAGATGGAGGAGAAGGCTCGCACTTCATTGAAGACGCTTTACGAGAGCGGCCTGGAAAGCCCGCTGGCCGGCGAGGAGGATGGCCCCGCCAAGCTGCTTCTCTTCCTGGTTCGTGCTCTTGAAGATGTCACCCTTGGCCTTGGCCCTACGGCTGAGGCCGAGGCGCGCGTCTTGTCTTCTGCAGCGCTGACGCCGGTCTTCACCCACATCTATCTTCGCGACCCCAACGTCGACCTCGACAGCCTGCTGGAACCAGCGAGCGGCGAGCTTGCCGCTGCCGCTACTGAGGCCGTGAAGGGTCGTGCGGAGGCTCTGCTGGGGAAGTTCCGGGCCTTCAGCACCAAGCCGAAGAGGAGCGTTGCTGGCCCTGCTGCGCCACAAGGCGAACCCGCTCCACGCAGCTCCACCGCCGGTAAGTGACTCCGTCATGGCTCCCGTCCTGCTTTTAATTCTTGCACATGTACCATGCCTCGGAGAGGCGTTAAAACTTGCATTTGGTGCTGAGATAACAGTATGGACTGTAATATTTGCTTTTGAATTCCCTAAACTGTGCGCTATTCCTTCCTACTTGCATATGTTCTACGCCGGCAGAGCCCGGCCCCGCGCATACCTCAGCCGTCGTTAGCCCCGACCGGAAACCAGGACGGGGCCAAGGGGTGAGGGGCTACGTGACAAGTTAGGCTCCTGAGTCGCGATGCTCAGGAGTCCCCCTTGGCGCTTGAACAATAAGAAGGGAGGTGAGATGTGGGGATGACTCCTTAGGGAGGTGAGATGCGGGTGGATCTACCGTTCTACGTCTGCAGAGCCCGGCCCCGCACATACCTCAACCATCGTTAGCCTTTCGGAACTAAGGAGTGAGGGGCTACGTGACCAGTTAGGCTCCTGAGTCGCGATGCTCAGGAGTCCCACTTGACGCTCAAACAGCCTTCGTACCTTGGCTCCGCTCGGGGAGGGACGTGCGACGAACCAGGCCTGGGGGGCCTGGCTGGGTGGCGTGCGTCTGGGCGTAACCCAGGCATAGCCCCCGTGCCCAGCCCCTCTCTCGGCACTCTTAGGGGAGGCGTTGCGATGGGGCTAGACATTGAGCACTGGGCTCCTTGAGGTTGATGCGGCCCGGGGGCCACCCTCAGTTGTTTATCACCAGCGCGGATCATAGCGCTTATGTATGTGTACGGGCATAGCCGCTCCTCGGCAGTGTCGTCAGCCTGCATGGAGCATGGTGCTTCCACTGGTACGTGGGAGGGGGGCCCCTCCGGGAGGAGCCCCCGGGGCGTGTACAGCTCCGCCCTGACACGTGGCTGGCACGGTAGGGCTTGACGAGGTGTATCTGGGCACCCGTGAGCCAGCGCGGGACTCACGGGGCCCTACCTCAAGGCGGGTTGCGCCTGGCTCTGGACCTTATCTTGGAGTATGTTCCTGCAAATTTGGCTAGATGCCGGTGCTCTACGTCCTCGGGTCCCGGCCCTCGAGCTGGTCTCAGCCGTCGCTAGCATGCCAGGTCGCGATGCCATGGACAAGACCAGAGGGTGAGGGCTGGAGAGCCGGTAGGAGCCCTGAGTCGCGATGCTCAGGCACCCCCCTTTAACGCGCAAGCTGGGTTAGATGTCGAAACTCTACGTCCTCGGGTCCCGGCCCTCAAGCTGGTCTCAGCCGTCGCTGGCATGCCAGGTCGCGATGCCATGGACAAGACCAGAGGGTGAGGGCTGGAGAGCCGGTAGGAGCCCTGAGTCGCGATGCTCAGGCACCCCCCCCCCCTTTAACGTGCAAGCTGGGTTAGATGTCGAAACTCTATGTCCTCGGGTCCCGGCCCTCGAGCTGGTCTCAGTCGTTGCTAGCATGCCAGGTCGCGATGCCATGGACAAGACCAGAGGGTGAGGGCTGGAGAGCCGGTAGGAGCCCTGAGTCGCGATGCTCAGGCACCCCCCCTTTAACGCACAAGCTTGCGACATCCAAGAAGAAAAGGTGCCAAGGACAGGCGCCAAATAACAAGCATGATGGGTCCAAAGCATGGCCCTAAGATAAACGCAAGAAGGGTACACGCCGCTGGGTCAGACCCGAGCAACTTGGGGATGATGCAGCCCAAGAGGGCGCCCCCAACAAGGTAAGCTAAGAACATGAAATAAAAGGGATACAAGCTGCAGGGATGGACCCATGCGGCCTGGGAATAATGCGGCCCTGAGGCGCTCCCAGCTGGAAATGAAACTTGAAAGATGTCACTTGATGATGTTGGGGACGAAGGGGTGTTGGTGTAGCAGACTCGATGGGCTGCAGGAGCCGATTCTCACGAGCCCCCAGGCCCAGTGGCCTCGGGAGGCCCCGGAGGCGCTGGTGGCTCCTCACGGACCATCTCCATCTCCGCCAGGGCTGCGGCGCGCCTGACCTCTTGAGCCTCCAGGATGGCCCTCATGAGGCGCTGGTACGCGGCAGCTGCTTTTGGCAAGCCATAAGGCATGTGAACCTAGCTGTGGGGCGGACCCTCGCAGCGTCCCACTTGCGAGGGCCAGAGGTGCTCCTGAGACGCGGCTCGCTTGAGCCCTGGTATGTCGATGCAGACGCGCAGCCCACCATCCTCGCCTGGATGGTGGGCCACAGCGGGTAGGCGGCGGCTGCCTCTCATGACTCTTGACTCCTGTAGCTCCTGAATGGCCTTGCTGACGAACTCCTGAGGGTTTGGCCCTCCTTGCCTTGCTCCTTCTTGAGGGAAACGTGCTTCGAAACACGCCTCCACGTGGTGCCCAAGCGCCTCCCTCGTGACCTTGGCGAGGTCGGCGGCCCTCCAGGGGAGAGCCCCCGAGCCCTGCCTAAGGAGGGCGCCGGGCGCGCTTCCCTATGCGATGGAAGGAGGTTCCCCCTGAGCAGGCGCGGGCCCTAAGGGGCCTGCCTCCTGAGGGGCCAGGCCGGACGATGTCTTCTTCTTCTTGGGGGCGGGCTCGGGAAGCCTCCTGCTTCCGCGATCCGGGTCTTCCAGTGATGCGTCCTGAAAGGCTCGCTCCAGGGAGCACACTGCGTCTCTCTCTTCGCAGGGCACCGTGATGACTCCGCCACTTCCTGGCATCTTGAGGACGTTGTAGCCGTGGTGGGTTACGGCCATGAACTTGGCCAGCGCTGGGTACCCGAGGATGGCGTTGTACGGCAGGCGAATGTGGGCGACGTCGAAGTCGATGAGCTCGGTGCGGTAGTTGTCGCGTGCCCCGAAGGTGACAGGGAGGCGGACCTGCCCGATCGGGACCGTGGAGCCGTCGGTGACTCTGGAGAAAGCTTGGTTGGCTGAAGTTGATTGTAGGGTACTTGGAGATTGTTGAACGTTTCCACGGACAGGACGTTGAGCCCTGCCCCGCCATCGATGAGGGTCCTGGTGAACAGCACGTTGCTGATGATTGGGGAGCAAAGCATCAGGAGGACTCCAGCCATGGCCGCGCACTTGAGCTGGTCCGCTGAGCTGAACATGATGGTGCACGTCGACCACCTGAGAGGGCGCGTGGCCTCGAGCTTGGGGAGGACTGCATTCACTTCACGGGTGAACTGTTTGAAGATGCGCTGAGAGGCTGGGGCTTGGGCTCCACCCAGGATGCAAGCGATCGCACGTGGTTCCTGGAAGCCCCCAGCCCCCTCGTCCTGATGACGGTCTTCATTTCTTCTTGGCTGCGGCGGCAGTGGAGGGAGGCCTGCATTACCTTGCGGGCGATCCTCGCGAGGCTGATCCCTCCAGCCTCCCTCGCGAGGCGGGTCCTGCCAGCGATCCTCGCGAGGTTGGTTGCGCCACCCTTGGCGCGGGCCGCGGTCTTCCCATTGTCCTGCATTCCTTCCTCCTCCTCGGCCGTAGCCCCAGTCGCTGCGGTCGGGACATCGGCCGACCCTTCATTCACGCACGGCCCGGAGCTCTTGGCATTCATTGGTGTTGTGGGTGTGGAGGTCGTGGTACACGCAGTACCGGCTGCCCTTGGAGGGTTCGGGCTGATCTCTGCCCCGCATGGTGACTGACTCTGCCGCGAGCACGGCAGCCCCCTTGCGCTTCACATCCTTGGCCTTGGGCTTCTTCTCTTCTGGGTCTGCGACAGGCAGCTCGAGGAAGGAGAGGCGCCCCTCCTCGGCCCTGGCGCACTTGGTCGCCAAGTTGAACAGCTCCAAGGAGGTGCACAGGTCTTCATGCATCGCCAGCTCCTCCTTCATCTTGACGTCGCGCACGCCGTCGAAGAAGGCCGAGATGATGGCCTCCTCGGTCACCTTGGGGATCATGAGGCGCGCATTGTTAAAGCACTGGATGTACTTCTGCAGGGTTTCCCCTGGTTGCTGCTTCATACGGCGCATGTCACTCATGGCGGGTGGCCGGTCGCGAGTACCCTGGAAGTTGGCAATGAAGCGGGTGCGCATCTCGTCCCAGGAGGAGATCGTGCCTGGAGCCAGATTCTGGAGCCAGGTGCGGGCCCCGTCCTTGAGCGTCATGGGAAACCAGTTCGCCATGACCTTCTCGTCTCCGTTGGCGGCCTCGATGCCCAGCTCGTAGAGCTGGAGGAACTCTGCAGGATTAGCCGTGCCGTCGTAGCGAGGAGGCAGGTCTGGCTTGAACTTGTCGGGCCACGCGACGCTGCATAGCCAGGGGCTGAAGGTGCGGCAGCCCGCTGTGGCCACAGGAGGCCTTGGGCGACGAAGAGCTTGGTCCTGTGGGTCCCCATGCGCTGCAGCTGGGAGCAGCGCGGGGTCTTGACGTGCCGGAGCAGGGAGAGCTCGAGCAGCTTCTCGAGGGCATGGGACTTCTTGGCAGCTCTACTCCTGCCGCGCTAGCGCCTGACGAAGCGGGTTCTGCTCAGGGGCCGCGCACCTTGGGGCGAGGGCGCCTTCTCGAGGGGGAGGCGGCTGAGGCGCCCCAAGAGCTTCATTGCCCGCGCAGGGCGGGGCGCGGTGCAGCGAGAAGTACGGCGTGGGGGAGCCCCCAGCGACGCGGACGAGCTCGGCGACTCGGTCGAGCCACTCTTCGTAAACGTCGTCAATTGGGCGGTAGCGCAGGAGCTTGTTTGCCGCGATGAGCGCAGCTCGAGCCTCCATGGCCACGCGGGGCGCGCGGGACGAAGAACCAGCAGGGGTGAGCGAGGGTGTAGCAGTGCGGCCGTCTCGCCTCATGGATGGGTGTTGGGACGATGCTTGCTGCTCGTTCCCCGCCGGGCCGGTGGCGGCATTGACGGCAGGCGACGGGGAACGACGGAGGCGCCCGCCGACGGGGGCCGTCTGGGCGACGCGGGAAGCGAGGGCGGCTCGGTGCTCGGCGCGGGCCCGACAAGTGTCAGACATGGATGCGACGGTCGGAGAAGAACAGGGCGACGGGAGACGAATTCCGGCGCACCCCTACCTGGCGCGCCAATTGTCGAATTTAGGGTTCCGGCAGACCCTTGAGATTCGAACACTGGGGTGCGCGCGGAGATTTCGCCCTCTATCAACCTGCTCCTCGCGAAATCGCTAGGATCTAAACTACGGAAGAAACAACACAAGAGACACGGGGTTTATACTAGTTCAGGCCACCATTGTGGTGTAATACCATACTCCAGTGTGTGGTGTGGTGGATTGCCTCTTGGGCTGATGATGAACAATACAAGGAAGACCAGCCTCACGAGGGTCTATTCTTGACTAGTGCGACGAACTGCTAGGAGGAGTTCAGGTGCTCTATCTACTGGTTTCTTAGTGTGGATCCAGATGCCTCTACCCTGGGGGTGGCTAGTCCTATTTATAGGCAAAGGCCCTGGGCCTCTCCCCAAATATTGAGCGGGAAGGGCGCCAACAATTGGCCATTTTGAAGGGGAACAGCGGGTACACCTATCCTAACTAAAGTTGGTCCGCGCCTGCCAAAGGCTCTGGTGGTGACGCCTGCTTGGGCTCCACAATGACTTCCTTCCTGCCGTTGGGCTGGTCTTGGTCTTGTTGCACCGAAACGGATGCCTTTGCTTGATGCTCTCGCCTGCGCTTGCTCCCTTTGCACCAAAGAGGAAAGGAGGACACTGCGCGGGCTGGCGCCCGACTGGCGCCCTTGGTCGTCATGGCTTGTGTCATGGGCACGTCGCGAGGTACCCCGCCTTGAACTCTCCGCCTCAGCGTGAGCCCACCTGATGAGGTCATGCCTGAGGAAGCTCCTTGTCATCCGCCCCGCGAGGCTTGACCCCTCGCGAGGGTCTTGAACTTGTGTTGATGAAGATGGGCCGCTCTGGGCCCCCTTTGAGACATGCCGCAGGCCGCAGGCAGGCAAGTCTGGGGACCCCCGTTCCCAGAACGCCGACATGCAACTCGAAACAGGGACTACGGATTAAGCAAAGATTGGCTAAGGACGAGGTGATGATGCACGTGGGAAATGGTTCCAAAGTCGATGTGATTGCGGTCGGCACGCTACCTCTACATCTACCATCGGGATTAGTTTTAGACCTAAATAATTGTTATTTGGTGCCAGCGTTGAGCATGAACATTATATCTGGATCTTGTTTGATGCGAGACAGTTATTCATTTAAATCAGAGAATAATGGTTGTTCTATTTATATGAGTAATATCTTTTATGGTCATGCACCCTTGAAGAGTGGTCTATTTTTATTGAATCTCGATAGTAGTGATACACATATTCATAGTGTTGAAGCCAAAAGATGCAGAGTTGATAATGATAGTGCAACTTATTTGTGGCACTGCCGTTTAGGTCATATCGGTATAAAGTGAATGAAGAAACTCCATACTGATGGACTTTTGGAATCACTTGATTACGAATCACTTGGTACTTGCAAACCATGCCTCATGGGCAAGATGACTAAAACATTGTTCTCCGGAACAATGGAGCGAGCAACAGATTTATTGGAAATCATACATACTTATGTATGTGGTCTAATGACTGTTGAGGCTCGCGGCGGGTATCATTATTTTCTCACCTTCACAGATGATTTGAGCAGATATGGGTATATCAACTTAATGAAACATAAGTCTGAAACATTTGAAAAGTTCAAATAATTTCAGAGTGAAGTGGAAAATCATCGTAACAAGAAAATCAAATTTCTAAGATCTGATCGTGGAGGAGAATATTTGAGTTACGAGTTTGGTTTACATTTGAATCAATGCGGAATAGTATCGCAACTCACGCCACCCGGAACACCACAACGGAATGGTGTGTCCGAACGTCGTAATCGTACTTTACTAGATATGGTGCGATCTATGATGTCTCTTACTGATTTACCGCTATCGTTTTGGGGTTATGCTTTAGAGACGACCGCATTCACGTTAAATAGGGCACCATCAAAATCCGTTGAGACAACGCCTCATGAACTGTGGTTTGGCAAGAAACCAAAGTTGTCATTTCTTAAAGTTTGGGGCTGCGATGCTTACGTGAATAAACTTCAACCAGATAAGCTCGAACCCAAATCGGAGAAATGTGTCTTCATAGGATACCCAAAAGAGACTGTTGGGTACACCTTCTATCACAGATCTGAGGGCAAGATTTTCGTTGCTAAATTCGGATCCTTTCTAGAGAAGGAGTTTCTCTCGAAAGAAGTGAGTGGGAGGAAAGTAGAACTTGATGAGGTAACTGTACCTGCTCCCTTATTGGAAAGTAGTCCATCAAAAAGAACCGGTTCCTGTGACAACTACACCAATTAGTGAGGAAGCTAATGATATTGATCATGAAACTTCAGATCAAGTTTCTACTGAACCTCGTAGGTCTACCAGAGTAAGATCCGCACCAGAGTGGTACGGTAATCCTATTCTGGAAGTCATGTTACTTGACCATGACGAACCTACGAACTATGAGGAAGCGATGATGAGCCCAGATTCCGCGAAATGGCTAGAAGCCATGAAATCTGAGATGGGATCCATGTATGAGAACAAAGTATGGACTTTGGTTGACTTGCCCGATGATCGGCAAGCCATTTAAGAAGAAGACTGACGCTGATGGTAATGTAACTGTCTATAAAGCTCGACCTGTTGCGAAAGGTTTTCGACAAGTTCAAGGGGTTGACTACAATGAGACTTTCTCACCCGTAGCGATGCTTAAGTCTGTCCGAATCATGTTAGCAATTGCTGCATTTTATGATTATGAAATTTGGCAAATGGATGTCAAAACTGCATTCTTGAATGGATTTCTGGAAGAAGAGTTGTATATGATGCAACCAGAAGGTTTTGTAGATCCAAAAGGTGCTAACAAAGTGTGCAAGCTCCAGCGATCCATTTATGGACTGGTGCAAGTATCTCGGAGTTGGAATAAACGCTTTGATAGTGTGATCAAAGCATATGGTTTTATACAGACTTTTGGAGAAGCCTGTATTTACAAGAAAGTGAGTGGGAGCTCTGTAGCATTTCTGATATTATATGTAGATGACATATTATTAATTGGAAATGATATAGAATTTCTGGATAGCATAAAGGGATACTTGAATAAAAGTTTTTCTATGAAAGACCTCGGTGAAGCTGCTTACATATTGGGCATCAAGATTTATAGAGATAGATCAAGACGCTTAATAGGACTTTCACAAAGCACATACCTTGATAAAGTTTTGAAAAAATTCAAAATGGATCAGGCAAAGAAAGGGTTCTTGCCTGTATTACAAGGTGTGAAGTTGAGTCAGACTCAATGCCCGACCACAGCAGAAGATAGAGAGAAAATGAAAGATGTTCCCTATGCTTCAGCCATAGGCTCTATCATGTATGCAATGCTGTGTACCAGACCTGGCGTATGCTTAGCAATAAGCTTAGCAGGGAGGTACCAAAGTAATCCATGAGTGGATCACTGGACAGCGGTCAAGAACATCCTGAAATACCTGAAAAGGACTAAGGATATGTTTCTCGTATATGGAGGTGACAAAGAGCTAGTCGTAAATGGTTACGTCGATGCAAGCTTTGACACTGATCCGGACGATTCTAAATCGCAAACCGGATACATGTTTTTATTAAATGGTGGAGCTGTAAGTTGGTGCAGTTCTAAACAAAGCGTCGTGGCGGGATCTACATGTGAAGCGGAGTACATAGCTGCTTCGGAAGCAGCAAATGAAGGAGTCTGGATGAAGGAGTTCATTTCCGATCTAGGTGTCATACCTAGTGCATCGGGACCAATGAAGATCTTTTGTGACAATACTGGTGCAATTGCCTTGGCAAAGGAATCCAGATTTCACAAGAGGACCAAGCACATCAAGAGACGCTTCAATTCCATCCGGGACCAAGTCCAGGTGGGATACATAGAGATTTGCAAGATACATACGGATCTGAATGTTGCAGACCCGTTGACTAAGCCTTTTCCACGAGCAAAACATGATCAGCACCAAGACTCCATGGGTGTTAGAATCATTGTTGTGTAATCTAGATTATTGACTCTAGTGCAAGTGGGAGAGTGAAGGAAATATGCCCTAGAGGCAATAATAAAGTTATTATTTATTTCCTCATATCATGATAAATGTTTATTATTCATGCTAGAATTGTATTAACCGGAAACATGATACATGTGTGAATACATAGACAAACATAAACGTCACTAGTATGCCTCGACTTGACTAGCTCATTAATCAAAGATGGTTATGTTTCCTAACCATAGACATGTGTTGTCATTTGATTAACAGGATCACATCATTAGGAGAATGATGTGATTGACATGACCCATTCTGTTAGCCTAGCACTTGATCGTTTACTATGTTGCTATTGCTTTCTTCATGACTTATACATGTTCCTGTAACTATGAGATTATGCAACTCCCGTTTACCGGAGGAACACTTTGTGTGCTACCAAACATCACAACGTAACTAGGTGATTATAAAGGAGCTCTACAGGTGTCTCCGAAGGTACATGTTGGGTTGGCGTATTTCGAGATTAGGTTTTGTCACTCCGATTGTCGGAGAGGTATCTCTGGGCCCTCTCGGTAATGTACATCACTATAAGCCTTGCAAGCAATGTAGCTAATGAGTTAGTTATGGAATGATGCATTACATAGCGAGTAAAGAGACTTGCCAGTAACGAGATTGAACTAGGTATTGGATACCAACGATCGAATCTCGGGCAAGTAACATACCGATGACAAAGGGAACAACGTATGTTGTTTTGCGGTTTGACCGATAAAGATCTTCGTAGAATATGTAGGAGCCAATATGAGCATCCAGGTTCCGCTATTGGTTATTGACCGAGAATAGTTCTAGGTCATATCAACATAGTTCTCGAACCCATAGGGTCCGCACGCTTAACGTTACGATGACAGTTTTATTATGAGTTTATAAGTTTTGATATACCGAAGATTGTTCGGAGTCCCGGATGTGATCACGAACATGACGAGGAGTCTCGAAATGGTCGAGACATAAAGATTGATATATTGGAAGCCTATATTTGGATATCGGAATGGTTCCGGGTGAAATCGAGATTTTACCGGAACACCGGGGGGTTACCGGAACCCTCCCAGGGGTTAATGGGCCTTAGTGGGCCATGAGGGAGAAGAGGAGGGCCGGCCAGGGCAGGCCGCACGGCCCCTCCCCCCCCTAGTCCGAATAGGACAAGGAAGGGGGGGGCGGCGCCCCCCTTTCCTCTTTCCCCTCCCCCCTTTCCTTCTCCACCATGGCAAGAGGGGGGAGTCCTACTCCCGGTGGGAGTAGGACTCCTCCAGGCGCACCCCTAGGGCCCGGCCGCACCTCCCCCTCCCTCCTTTATATACGGGGGCAGGGAAACCCTAGGACACACAAGTTGATCTTCGTGATCGTTCCTTAGCCGTGTGCTGTGCCCCCTCCACCATATTCCACCTCGGTCATATCGTTGCGGTGCTTAGGCGAAGCCCTGCGTCAGTAGAACATCATCATCGTCACCACGCCGTCGTGCTGACGGAACTCATCCCCGACATTTTGCTGGATCGGAGTCCGGGGATTGTCATCGAGCTGAACGTGTGCTGAACTTGGAGGTTCCGTACGTTCGGTGCTTGGATCGGTCGGATCGTGAAGACGTACGACTACATCAACCGCGTTGTCATAACGCTTCCGCTTACGGTCTACGAGGGTACGTGGACTACACTCTCCCCTCTCGTTGCTATGCATCACCATGATCTTGCGTGTGCGTAGGAATTTTTTTGAAATTACTACGTTCCCCAACACTTTTTACTGCCCATAATGAGCTGTGTTAGATGACAATGTCTGAATCTTTTTCCTTTGCAGTGATTGCCAAAGCAGTTTACTCAAGATTACCTCTCAAACTACATGATTGGTGGGCATGAAAAGGTTAAAGTATTTCTACCAGAACACGACGATTATCTATATGTTTTCATGAAGACCGTGAAGTATGGGTGGTCGACCATCACAAGGGGTTGGACTAGAGTCGTGCGTGCCTTCTGCATGGAGGAGGGCACAATATGGGCATTCTGCTTCACCTTGTTCAGCAACTAGAATGTATTTCGCCTCTTTCTTTAACATCTTTAATAGTACAAGTATACAACTATGGTTCATCATTCTTTAGTTGGTTCTTATGTAATTCTTGAACATATGTACCTATGAATCGAATAATTCATTGGTTGTTTGAACCTGATGGATATGAATAAAGCTATAGAATACATTCAAATTCAAATCCGGTACAATTTGAAACATCAGCAATTGAATTACGGTAAAATTACGCTCTCCAGGTCGTTACAGCACACATGGTTGGTAAAACGCAAACGTTTTGCGATATACACCATAATCCGACACGGTTCACACAGAGGAAATGTGTGCAAGCATGCACACAGTTGCTGTTTGCAAAGCGTGTGCGATGTCAAACAATATCAAAATGGTGCGGGCAACTAAACATTTGTGATAGTTGCCTTATCGTACACGATTTGCAACCATGAACTACTTCTGATGAAGTATGCATCATAAACGTGGCACCACAGAATAGCGTGTGCGATAGTTGTCGTGTACGACGATGTTACGATGGTCCGACATTTCATAATCATGTCCAACACTTGTACGACGATTAGTTAATCTTCTTAATTAGTTATCGCATACGGTTTGGGAAAAGCGAATGAGTGTGATTGTATGCTTATCATACACGTTCTATAATAGTGAACCGTTTGTGATGGGCCGCGCATCATAAATGTAGCACCACAGAATACCGACTGCGATGGCAATGCGAGCACAAATGAGTAGGAGTACTGTATATGCATCTTGGCTCATCGCCAACGGTTTCTGGGTCGTGTGGGAAGGACCCCCTATCGCCCACACTCACTTGGAGATGGTTCCAAATGTCGTCACGGAAAGGGATTCAAAACCATTTGTATAGCACCAACGCGTACCACTGGTGGTTATACAAGTGTAATATGGATAATAGATATTGGTTTTTATAGAAGGAACAATAAAAAACGGAGCACAGACGATATTGCAATGCTCGAAAATGAGGCCAAGGGTCCGTACTTTCACTAGTGCAACCTCTCAACAATTCTAATATAATTGGATCATGTAACCATCACTCAAAATTTGATGAAGAATCACTCCAAAGTTCCTATCTAGCGGAGAACATAAGAAGAAATTGTTTGTAGGGTATGAAACCACGTCAAAGCTATTCTTTACGATCGATCTATCCAAGAGTTCGTACTAAATAAAACCAAATAATTTCAGATTCATAATACTCAATTCAACACAAAGAACCTCAAAGAGTGCCCCAAGATTTCTATCGGAGAAACAAAGACAAGAACATGCATGAACCCCTATGCATAGATTACCCCAATGTCACCTCAGGAATCCGCGAGTTGAGTGCCAAAACATATATCAAGTGAATCAATACGATACCCCACTGTCCCACGGGTATTCAACAAGACATACATAAAGTGTTCTCAAATCCATAAAAGTATTCAATCTGATAAAACGAAATATCAAAGGGAAAACTCAATTCATCACAACAAGATAGAGAGGGGAAAACACCATATGATCTGACTATATTAACAAAGCCCGCGATATATCAAGATCGTGACATCTCAAGAACACGAGAGAGAGAGAGAGAGAGAAAGAGATTAAACACATAGCTACTGGTACAACCCTCAGCCCTAAGGGTGGACTACTCTCTCCTCATCATGGTGGCCGCCGGGATGATGAAGATGGCCACTGGTGATGATCTACCCCACCGACGGAGTGCTGGAACAGGGTCTAGATTAGTTATTCGTGGCTACAGAGGCTTTTGGAGGAGGAACTTCTGATCTAGGGTCTCCACGAGGGTTTTTGGAATATTTGACGATTTATAGTGCGAAGAGGTGGTGCGGGAGGCCACTGAGGTGGGCACAGTCCACCAGGGCGCGCCTGGGCCCCCAGGCGTGCCCAGGTGGGTTGTGACCCCCTCGGGGCACATCCTAGGTGTTCTGGTCCATAAAAATTCTCCAAAAAGTTTCGCAGTGTTTGGACTCGTTTGATATTGATTTCCTGCGAAGTAAAAAACAAGCAAAAAACAGCAACTGGCACTGGGCACTATGTCAATAGGTTAGTCACAAAAATGATATAAAGTTGCTATAAAATGATTGTAAAACATACAAGAATGATAATATAACAGCATGGAACAATCAAAAATTGTAGATACGTTGGAGACTTATTAGCATCCCCAAGCTTAGTTCATGCTCGTCCTCGAGTAGGTAAATGACAAAAATAGAATTTTTGATGTGGAATGTTGTCTATCATGTTCATCACATTCTTTTCTTGTGTAGCATGGACATATGGACTTTTATATGGTTCAAAGCAATAGTCTAGTTTTGACATGAAGATTTCAATACTCAAGCCTATCAACAAGCAACCATGTCTTTCAAAATATCAACACTAAAGCAAGTTATCCCTAGCCTATCATGCTCAATCATTGATCCATTCATGAAACACACTCGCATATTAGTACGATAATAGTTCCCCTTAGTTGGTGCTTATAAGAGAAGATGGAGACTCAAATAAGAATAAAAACTGCATAAAGTAAATAGAAAGGCCCTTCATAGAGGGAAGTAGGGATTTGTAGAGGTGCCAGAGCTCAAAGCTTAAATTGAGAGATAAAAGATTTTGGCAGGCATACTTTTCCCGTCAACAAAAATGACTAAATAATTCCCAACACTTTCCATGCTAGATATATCATAGGCAGTTCCCAAACAGATAATAATGTCTATTCCTTTTTCCACCATACTTTCACATTCCACGACTAACCGAATCCACGGGGGTCGTCCATACCAACACTTTCCAAGAAATTTATTATTTGACCACATAAAGTAAATTCATTTTTTATTTCGGGACTGGGCATCCCTAATACCTTTGCCGTACTCTCATGCAATGACAAATGAATAAACACTCATCTTGAGAATAACACATCTAGCATGGAAAATATTGGTCACCCCCTACCGCTTCATGAGCGGTACGAGCACACAAAAAAGAAATTTATTTTGAAAATTAGAGATGGCACATACAAATTTGCTTAGAACAGCGAAAGAATACCGCATATAGATAGGTATAGTGGACTCATGTGGCAAAACTGGTTTAAAGAATTTTGGATGCACAAGTAGTGATCATACTTAGTGCAAATGAAGGCTAGCAAAAGATTGAGAAGCATCCAACCAAGAAACGAAAAATCTCATAAGCAAGCATTAAGAATAACTAACACCGAATAATGCACCACAAGTAGGATATAATTTCATTGCATAACTATTGACTTTCGAGCTTGCACAGAGAATCACAAACTTTAACACCAATATTCTTACTAAAGCATAATTACTCACCAACATGACTCCCATATCACTATCGTCATATCTCAAAACTACTCCTTCGTTCCAAATTACTTGTCGTTGTTTTAGTTCAAATTTGAACTAAAACCACGACAAATAATTTGGAACGAAGGGAGTATTACAAAGAATCAAGTTTATTTTGTCCAATGATCTTCATGAAAAATTTTATTATATCCCTCTTGAATATCTATCACCTTCGGACTAATTTCATAAGTTGCAATTGTTTTTTACAAGCTCAAGCAAATTTTAGTGAAGAACATTAGCATACAATTTTCTTCTCTCAAAATAATATAAGTGAAGAATGAGAGAATTTCTTCAAAAAATTTAAAGCACATCATGCTCAAAAAGATATAAGTGAAGCATTAGAGCAAATGACAAACTACTCCAAGAAGATATAAGTGAAGTTCAAGTGAGTAGTTAAGTAAATGGGTAGCTATTTGAGGACTCTCGCTTATTTAAAATTTTGATCTAAGTATTTTATTAAAATATCAAAAAAACAAAAAAATGACATTCCAAGAATAGCACAACTCATGTGAAGAAGCAAAACCTTAGGCTAAACCGATATTAACCGATAACTGTTGAAGAAGAAAGGTGGGATGCCTACCGGGGCATCCCCAAGCTTAGATGCTTGAGACTTCTTGAAATATTATCTTGGGATGCCTTGGGCATCCCCAAACTTGAGCTTTTGTGTCTTCTTAATTCCTTTTATATCACGGTTTTCCTAAATCTTAAAAACTTCACCCACACCAAACTCAATAAGAACTCGTGAGATAAGTTAGTATAAACCAATGCAAAAACCTTATCATTCTCTACTGTAGAAAATCAAAAAAATTATTATTCAACATCGCATACTAAATGCCTCTGCATATTTAATACTCCTATCCTCAAATAGAATCATTAAACAAGCAAACACATGCAAACAATGCAAACATAACAGCAATCTGCCAAAACAGTACAGTCTGTAAAGAATGCAAGAGCATCAATACTTCTTTAACTCCAAAAATTATGAAAATTTACCACACTATAGAAAATTTATCAGAGCTTACTATGCAAAAAGTTTCAACATTTTATTACATTCTGACGTTTCTCCGAATTTTTGCAACATCAATAAACTTTCTGTTTTGAAACAGCAACTCATATACTTGTAAAATAAGCATGGTGAAGGCTATCCTTGACATTTTTATTGAAATGAAAGATGCAAAACATTATTCTAAATAGCATCAAGAAAATAAAAATAGAAGAAAATAATGCTCCAAGCAAAACACATATCATGTGACAAATAAAAATATAGCCTCCCACAAGTAAGATTACCGATAATGTTGGAGATGAAAGAGGTGATGCCTTTCGGGGTATCCCCAAGCTTAGTTGCTTGGATCTTCCTTGAATATTAACTTAGGGTGCCTTGGGCATCCCAAGACTAGGGTCTTCTCATTCTTTATCTATTATATATAAAAAATACTTGACGAGCTAACCAGTAAAAAGATATATGCTCACTACAGGAATCTGCTACTTTGCCATCGGCCACGGCGGACGGCAAAGGCATGGATGGCGGACGGCAAAGACCTTTGCCGTCAGCCACGGACGGCAAAAGGTGACGGTAAAGTAGGGGACGGCTAAGAGCTGCGTTGCCGTCTGCTTCGGGCAGCTGACGGCAAAGGGTCCTTTGCCATCAGCAGCGGACGGCAAAGAAGATGGACGGCAATAAATGCGATGTTACTCCGTTTGGTGGTTAACGGTAGGCCTTTGCCGTCCGCTGCTGACGGCAAAGCCTTTGCCGTCAGCCACTGTAGGCAAACTGACCAAATTGGTCAGCCTCCCAAGAAGCACAGCTGCCTGCCACGTGGCCTCTTTGCCGTTCGCTGCTGATGGCAAAGAGCCCTTTGTCGCCGGTGGCAGACGGCAAAGAGCCTGCATATTGTCTCTTTTTTTCTTTTTTTTAATCCAACAGTTTTCACAACAAATATATATGACATATATAGATATATTTAACAGCAAACATATCACATATCCAGCACATAATTCCATATACATATTACATAGCAAAGTTTCATCAACATAGCAAGTTCCATGAAGTTCCATCCATACACATTGTTCCATATACATATTACATAGCAAAGTTTCATCAACATAGCAAGTTCTATCATAGCAAGCTAGATACAATGCAAAGTTTTAGCAAAGAAAAAGCAAGCACTCCATCATAGCAAGCTAGCTTCCATGAAGTGAGTGAAATCTGCAAAATGGTAAATAAGAAAGTTAGAAATAGATGAATAGAACAAGAAGACTAGAACAAGAAGTATATGTCATTTATGAGCTAACTTAGGTGAAATGGATCATATATGAGCTAACTAAGTTGAAATGGGTTGTTCATGAGCTAACTTTGGTGAAATGGATCATTTATGAGCTAACTTAGTTGAAATGGGTCATTTATGAGCTAACTAAGGTGAAGGGCGTCATTTTTGAGCTAAGTAAGGTGAAATGGATCGTTTTTGAGCTAACTTAGGTGAAATGGATCATTTATGAGCTTTTATGAGCTAACTTAGTTGAAATGAGTCGTTTATGACCTAACTTAGGTGAAATGGATCATTTATGAGCTTTTATGAGCTAACTTAGTTAAAATGGATCGTTTATGACCTAACTTAGGTGAAATGGATCATTTAAGAGCTAGTTTAGGTGAAATGGATCGTTTTTAGCTAACTTAGGTGAAATTAATCGTTTTGGAGCTAACCTAGGTGAAATGGGCCATTTTGGAGCTAACCTAGGTCAAATGGGTCATTTTGGAGCTAACCTAGGTGAAATGGGTCATTTTAAAGCTAACCTAGATAAAATGGATCATTTACGAGCTAATTTACTAAAAAAGGGTCATTTCAGAGCTAACTTGGATAAATTGGATCACTTGTAAGCTAACTAAGGTAAAATGAGTCATATTAGAGCTAACTTAAGTAAAATGGATCGTTTATGAGCTAACTAAGTTAATTATGCAATTTTTGACATAAGTAACCTTATTAAGTCATTTTGAAAGAAAGAAAGCTAACTCTAGGTCATTATGGTAAGCATATTGGAGGAAATAAAGCTAAGTCTAAGTCTAGAGAAACTTACCGCGATCAGGGAGGTGTAGGAGCGGGTTGGCTCGTGCCGGTAGCTGGAGAAGGATCGTGTGATGCGTTTCTGGAGTTAAGCTGTACCAAAGATCATTTCCAATGTCTCGTTAGCATTATGACACTCAAATGTTAGACTAGCAAGTAATGTCCATTCAAATTAAACTCACCGTGCTCCCAGGAGCAATCACTGGCATCGGCGGAGCGGTCTGACCGGACTTCTCGCACACAGACTGCACATTTGGTTTTCACAACAGAGTCATACTAGTTAGTAATGAGACTCAAATGTTAAGACTAGCAAGTAATCTGCAGAAGAAACTTACCACAAGGAGCTCATACATGGCCCTTGCCTGCATGTCATTCCGTGCCCTCTCGTCCTCCAACATCTTTGTCGTCCTCTCCTCTAACTCCCGCTGCCTCTCCGCCGCCTCCGCCAGAAGTTTCTCCGTTCTATCTCTCTCACTCTATATAGCAGCCTGCAACACCACTCACATGACCATTTGTAATCATTGATGGACCAGAGGCTCGTGGACCGGAGTCCGTGTAGCCTCCTCCTCAGACGAGTCCACCCTAGCAGTCACGTGCTCGGGTGAAACAGCTGGGGGCGGCGGCGAGGAAGGCGCCGTAAGAGCCACCGTACCTCCTCTCCCGCGACCACGTGCTCCACCTCGGCCCTTCTTCTTTCCTCGTCCCCTGCTGGGCACCGCGGTCGACGAAGAAGGGTCCGGCGGTGTCGCCATACTGTCCAGCAACGCTCGGCAGAGAGGTGCGTGTGGAATGGAAGACCTCACACTACGCGTCGACGAAGAAGTGGCCTCGGCGCGCTCCCGACCAGCGCCCACCATCTGTCAACACCTGCCATGACAAAGAATAAACGTAATTACTACAACATGAAAAAAAGTACAACATAAACAACTGCACATTTAAAACTACCCGATCAACACAATTATATATGATGTTTTTCATAACCAAATCGAAAAATATATGACCTAACTAATAATTCACAAATATATGACCCCGTCGGGAGGTGTCGGGGGTTGAGTGTCGTGTCGGGGTCGGGGTCGGGGTCGGGGTGTCGGGTCGGGGGTGCCGGGTCGGGGTGCCGTGTCGGTGTCGGGTCGGGGTGTCGGTGTCAGGGTCGGGGTCGGGGTCGAGGTCTCGGGGTCGGGGTGTCGGGTCGGGGTGCCGGGTCGGGGTCGGGGTGTCGTGTCGGTGTCGGGGTCGGGGTGTCGGTGTCGGGGTCGGGGTGTCGGGTCAAGCTCGGGGTCGGGGTGCCGGGTCGGGGTCGGGGTGCCATGTCGGTGTCGGGGTCGGGGTGTCGGGTCAGGCTCGGGGTCGGGGTGTCGGTGTCGGGGTTGGGGTTGGGGTCGGGGTGTCGGGGTCGGGGTCGGGGTCGGGGTCTCGGGGTCAGGGTGTCAGGTCGGGGTGCCGGGTCGGGGTCGGGGTGCCGTGTCGGTGTCGGGGTCGGGGTCAGGGTGTCGGGGTCGGGGTCTCGGGGTCGGGATGTCGTGTCGGGGTGCCGGGTCGGGGTCTTTTTTCCTTTTCTTCTTCTTCCTCTTCTTCCTTTTCTTCCTTTTCTTACTTTTTTTTCCTTCTTCTTCTTCTTCTTCTTCTTCTTCTTCTTCTTCTTCCTCCTTTCCTTTTTCCTCTTCTTCTTCTCCTCCTCTCCTGTTTTTTTCTTCTTCTTCTTCCTCTTCTTCTTTTTTCTTCTCCTCCTCCTCTTCTTCTTCTTCCTTTCCTTTTTCCTCTTCTTCTTCTCCTCCTCTCCTGTTTTTTTCTTCTTCTTCTTCCTCTTCTTCTTTTTTCTTCTCCTCCTCCTCTTCTTCTTCTTCCTTTCCTTTTTCCTCTTCTTCTTCTCCTCCTCTCCTGTTTTTTTCTTCTTCTTCTTCCTCTTCTTCTTTTTTCTTCTCCTCTCCTCTTCTTCTTCTTCCTTTCCTTTTTCCTCTTCTTCTTCTCCTCCTCTCCTGTTTTTCTCTTCTTCTTCTTCCTCTTCTTCTTTTTTCTTCTCCTCCTCCTCTTCTTCTTCTTCCTTTCCTTTTTCCTCTTCTTCTTCTCCTCCTCTCCTGTTTTTTTTCTTCTTCTTCCTCTTCTTCTTTTTTCTTCTCCTCCTCCTCTTCTTCTTCTTCCTTTCCTTTTTCCTCTTCTTCTCCTCTCCTGTTTTTTTCTTCTTCTTCTTTTTCTTTCCTAAAACTGAACTAAACCTAAAACTAAACCTAAATCTAAACTAAAACTAAACTAAACCTAAACCTAAACCTAAAACTAAACCTAAAACTAAAACTAAAACTAAATCTAAACTAAACATAAACCTAAAACTAAAAAAATAGAAAAAAAAGGAGAGGTAGAGCTCACCTGGGCCGGTGGAGGAGGTGGCCGGTGGAGGAGGGGGGCGGGGCGGCCTGGGGCGGCGGCGCCGGTCCCAGGGCGGTGGGGCGCGGGGGGGGGGGGGGCGGGGCGCGACGGGGGCGATGGGGTGGGAGGCCGGTGGAGCGACGACGCCCGGGGGGGTGGGGCGCGGGGGGCCGGGTCGCCGGGGGGCCTGGGCGCGACGACGCCGAGACGGGGTGAGGGGCCGGGGCGACGGGGCGGGCGGCCGGTGGAGCGACTGCGCCCGGGGCGGTGGGGCGCGGGGGGAGGGGGGGCGGGTCGCCCGGGGGCCTGGGCGCGGCGGCGCCGAGACGGGGCGAGGGGCCGGGGCGACGTGGCGGTGGGGCGACAGGACGGTGGGGCGGCGGGGCGGTGGTGCGACCGGGCGGCGGCGAGTGGTGGGGGCGGCGGCGCGCGTGTGTGGGAGGGAAACAGAGAGAGCGGGGGGGGGTGGGGCGCGCCGGCCGTTAGATACGTTTAATCTTTGCCGTCCGCCACCTTTGCCGTCTGCTAATGTGCGCTTTGCCGTCCGCTAGCGGACGGCAAAGAGGGGGGCCGTTAAGTATTTTTTAACCAGCTCCTCAGTGGGGCCCCCCTCCCTCTTTGCAGAACAGACTGATGGCAAAGGCTTTCTTTGCCATCAGCCTGCTCTTTGCCGTCTGCTTTCAGGTAGCTGATGGCAAAGAACTTCTTTGCCTTAGCTGACGGCAAAGAGCTGACAGATGGCAAAGTAGCTGATTCCAATAGTGGCTAGATATTCTCAAAAAAATTAGAAACATTTGTCCGTCTATTTAGTAAATCAATAAACCACAACCATTAGATTAGATTGAAGTTGGAAAAAATTATCCACCATGCCATGGATTTATTTTTAACTGCCCAACTTTTCTATCTCAAGCAGCCAATCGAGATAGAAAAAAAAAGCCAATCAAAGTTGCGGGCTCTCCATCCTCAAACGATATTGCCACCATGTTTTTGGATGCCCTAGCTTGCTCCTCGTCAACCTATCTATGAAGATCAATCAAGAATAACGCAGCTGTCATATTCCTGAGCCCATGGCCGGTCGACCTAGCCGCCGTATTCCGGAGCCCATGGCCGATCTACCTACCATCAGCAGCTCAGGTTTTAATCTGCATGCCCCATGTACGCACATGCAACACGAAACCCTACAAGATCGATCCAAGCCTTGCCTACAAATAAGCAACAACAAAGAGCTACTCCCTCCGTTTCAAATTAATCGTCGAGCAAAAATAGATGTATCTAGAACTAAAATACATCTAGATACATCCATACCTGCCTACAAGTAATTTAATTTGGAACGGAGGGAGTAAGTACTTAGCTCAGGTTCTAATTTTTCTGCCCCATGTATGCACATGCAGCATGAGACCCTACAAGATTGATCCAATACTTGCCTTCTAGGTACGTGGCTCAAGTTTTGATTTTTCTCCATGTACACACGTTCACCACGCAGTTGCGTTCGATCTGGATAGCACTGCATCGATGTTAACTTGAGTTATTATGTGTCTATGTTAGAGTACGTAATGGGCCTAATGGCCTGGGCCGGCGGTATAGTCCGTTAATCTTATGTTAATTAGAGATAAGGGTCGCTTGCTTAGGAATCAAGTAAACCTCTTTATATAAAGAGATGAAAAGTACCAATCTAATTAAGTAAGAATTAAGAAGGAAATCCCTTCCCTCTTGCCCTGCCGTGGGCAAAAAGGCCCCCGCCCGGCCCTCTCACACCCTCCTTCTACCAGCGCCATAACAATTTGGTATCAGCTAGCTTTGGTTCGATCATGTCTTCGCCCCTGCCCGACCTGTCTCTTCCGCTGCCGGGATCCTCCGTCGCGCCCGCCCCCGCCATCCTCACCCCGGAGGAGGCGTCCGGGGCGCTGCGGGACCTAACCCAGGCAGTCCAGGAGATCCGCCTGTTCTTGGCCGGGTCCTACGGGCCGCACCCGGCTGCGCCGACCATCGCCGCCACCATGCCGCCGTGGCTGCCGTGGCAGCCGCTGCACCAGGCGGCCTCCGCCGCGCTTGCCGGGCCGCTGTCGCAGCCGCTGAAGCTGACATCCACGCCCCGTCCTGGCTGAAGTGGCAGTCGCCGCTCCCGGCGGCCTCCGCCGCGCCCGGCGCTCTGCCGCTGGCCCAGGGCGTCCCCAAAGCGCTCGCCGGGCCACTGCAGCTGCCATCAACCGCCACCACCGCCCCACCCTAGCTATAGTGGTAGCCGCCGCTCCTAGTGGCCTCCGTTGCGCCCAGCGCTCCTCTGCAGTAGCCACCGGCGGTCAGCTCCGGCCCCTCATCGACCGCGCCGGCAGGAGTCCTGATCCACCAGAAGTTCCCGACGTCGCCATTACCGCTTCCCCAGGGCGTCCCCATCTAGCAAATCAAGTTCCCGCCGTCGCCGTCACCGCTTCCGGCTTGGAACGGGGGTACCCAGACTTGCCTGCCTGCGGCCCACGGCGTGGCTCCACCAACAGCCCGGTACGACCTAACATCAGCAGCAACAGCTCAAGACCCTCGCGAGGGACCAAGCCTCGCAAGGCGGACGACACCAAGACCTCCCTGGGGGCGGCCTCCTCAGGCTCGCTCCCGAGGAGCGGAGATATCTATGCAAGAGGCACCTCGCGAGGTTCACATGACGTGAGCCGTGACGACCAAGGCAGGCGGGCGCCAGCGGGCGCAGTGTACCAGTTTCCTCTTTGGTGCTAAAGAGGCAGGCGCAGACGAGGAGTCTAGAGGCATCAGGCATGGTTTTCATATCGGTGCAACGAGACCAAGACTAGCAGGACAGCAGGACGGAGGTCATCGCAGAGCCCACGACAGCGTCACCACCAGAGCCTTTGGCAGGCGAAGACTACTTTTGTCAGGATAACTTGTACTAGTTGTCTTCCTTCAAAATTGGTCGTCGTGGGATCCCTTCCCGCCTACATTTGGGAAGAGGACCGGGGCCTCTATAAATAGGACTAGTCACCACCATAGGAGGGGATCATCTTAGACTGGAGAGAACTGATCTGGGACCGGATCCATTCCACCAAGACCATCCTCTCCAGCTCATAGAGCTCAAGAACACCTCTCCTCCGGAGGCTGTTCAACCATTGTACTAGTTCATCCTCAGCCCATGAGGCAATCCACCACCACCACAGTGGAGTAAGGTATTACACCACAACGGTGGCCCGAACCAGTATAAATCTCTGTGTCTCGTGTTCTTTGGGTTCGTCGAGCTAGGCCGTGAGAGCGTTGAGCGAGCGAGCTAGGGAGATGGAATACTTCGTGCGCACCCCAAAGTTTGAACCTCACAAGGGTTTGCCGAAACCCAGAATCCGACATTTGGCGCTCCAGGTAGGGGTGCGCCAAAACTTCGTCTCTTCGCCTGCTTCACCTCTCCGTCTTGCTCCCATGGCCGGCACCGCTTCCCTGACTAGATCGACAAACGCACGCGACGGGGCCCTGGGCCTCCGGGCCCTCACCCCCGCCTTGTGGCAAGTGCAGTGGCCGCACAAGTTCAGTCCGGAGATGTCGCCTCGCTATGACGGCACGGCGGATCCATCGGCCTTCCTGCTGGCGTACGAGGAGGCGGTTTTGGAAGCTGGAGGCGACGACAAGGTCATGGCCAACTGGTTCCCCATGGCACTCACCGGTGTGCCGCGTGCCTGGCTGCTCAACCTGCCAAGATCTTCTATGGCTTCCTGGGAGGAACTGCGCGGCCTTTTCGTCGCACGCTTCGCGGCACCAGCACCCCTTGCCGTTGCGACCCTCCTCGGCGGCTCGCAGGCGCCGCCCTCGGACCGCCACATCAAGCAATTCTTCTGCCAAATCGGCGCCACCTCTGTGTAGCAGGGCGCCCCTCCGGGATGGGCGGTGCCCAAGGCCGACCTCACCTTCGACTCGAGGGACCACCCCGCAACCACCGCTGGCTCAGGCGCACTCCCGATGCTCTGCACACCCACCATCTGCAACGTAGCAGTGACCAAGACCCTCATCGACGGCGGAGCCGGCCTCAACATGCTCTCCATGGAAGCGTTCGGCTTGCTTCACGTGCCGTACGGCTGGCTCCGTCCCACCAAGCCCTTCCCCGGAGTTGGCAGCGGTTCCACCAGCCCCCTAGGGCAAATCCGCCTCCCGGTCACCTTCGGTACCCGCGACAACTACCGCATCGAGCTTATCGACTTTGACATCGCTCGCATCTGCCTCCCGTACAACGCCATCCTTGGGTACCCTTCCCTGGCTCAGTTCATGGCGGCAACCCATCCAGCCTACAACCTCATGAAGATGCCGGAGAGTAGCGGCGTCCTCACCGTAGCCAGGGACACCAAAGAAGCCCTGACGGCTCTCGAGCTCGCCTTCAGGGCCGCCGCCGCGGCACGCCCGGCCGACGGAGCCCCAGATACAAAGCACAAAATAACCAGGACGCTATGACAATATGTCGATGGACTGGATATTCCAATGTATTTGTGACATTCACATGCAACACAGTTTAGTCAGAAATTCAATCAATGCTACAAGAAGTAGGCCAAACAGCATCAGAAAGACCTGAAATTGTTGACCAAGTGTTCCACATAAAGCTCAAGGAGTTCGTGAGAGACATAAGAGAAAGGTAATACTTTAGAAAAACACTCGCAAGTAATACCCAACTACTTGATCACACCTCTTACTATATCCCTATAGAAAAATAACTAACGGTTATTTCAAAATTGCAGTTATATACACAATAAAGTTCCAAAAAAGGGATCTCCCACATGCCCACATAGTCATATTCCTTGACAGAAAGGAAAAGAAACACAAGTACCCCGAACCATCAGAGGTAGATAGGATAACATGCACTGAAATTCAAGACTAGTTGATCCATAAGGATATGTAGTGGTTGAGAACTACATGTTGCATGGACCATGTGGCATGGTCGACAACACATGTATAAGAAAGTTCCCTAAAAAATATGACAGTAATACCACTGTAGGTGAAGATGGATAACCAGTATATAGAAAACGATAAGATCAATAGGTGCCTCAAGTACACGTACATATCAGGCAATGACGTGTGTTGAAGAATATTTCAGTTCAAAATGCACTTTCAAGATCCCTGCATCGAAAGGTTGCGTTTCCACCTAGAGAATGAGCAACAAATCATTTTAACTGATTATACAGATTTAACAAAGATCGTAAGGAAAGAAAGAGTGGGAATAACAAAATGTACATAGTGGATGGAGACAAACAAGATCCCGTGAAGCAAGAGAATTAACATATGCAGAGTTCCCGTTAAAATGGGTATGGAAGAAAAAAGAGAAAAAGTGGGGCAAAACAAAGAAAGGAAGATACGCTGGAATGATATATATGCTCATACAACAAATGGTGAAAAATACTACATGCGAATGCTACTTAACGCCCGCAAAGGATGCATGTCTTTCAAAAGGAACCGTAAATGGAGTTGTCCACACTTCATACAAATCTGCTTGCGAAGCACTAGGATATCAACGACAGAGTGGATTGAGTGCATAAATGGGGCATCAGACTGGGTGATTGGCTACCAGCTAAGACAACTGTTCACAACTCTTATGCCATTGAAGTCACAAGCCCAAAAATATTGTGGGGGACATGCTCAGAAGTTCTAAGCGAACACATGGAGTATAGGCAGAGAAGGCTCTTGAACTATCCTACACTTTGACTAACAGATACACAGAAGCAAGGATACGCCTTGGTGAAAGTAGATAAGCTCATGAGACAAGCTGGAAAGACATTTAAGGAATACCCCGGAATACAACATTCGGATTCTTCACAGATAAAGTAACTTGGAAACAAACTACTCAATGAAGAGATAACATCATTCCAGGATCTTTGGCAATATGAACTCTGAACAACTACATGCGTTTGATTCAGTAATGGAATCGATGAACAAAAATTTGGGAAAGAATATATTTGTGGACGGCTATGGCGGGATCTGTAAGACATACCTACGGAGGCAATCACAGCAAAGTTGTGTTCCGAAGGAAAGATAGTACTAGTAGTGGTGTCATGTCATATTGTAGCGCTGCTTCTATAGGGAGCACACTCGAGGTTCCACATCCCCCTATCCTTGCAGAAGAGTCAACATGTTAAGGTTCCCACTTGACCTACTAAAAAAGACTTCACTTATACTACGGGATGAAGGTCTAATGGCAAACAAGATATGCTTTGAGGCACTAGACAGAAGTAAAGGTAGTACTATATTGTCCTAAACAAGTGTTCACAAATGGATAGCTACACGTAGCATTATCAAGATTCACAAGAAGAGATGGACAATGTGTAATGGTAAATGATGAAGATAGCAAAGAGGATGATGTGGTCAAGAACATTGTCTATACTGAACTATTTTAAAGGTATGGAAAAACAAAAACACTTTTAGTATGATTCTTAGATAAGAATAGGTACATGAAAAATTTGTACACTGCAAACTATCTTCAAAATACAAATTAATAGCATACCAATGCTAACATGATATGGCAGGACAAATATGGTCCACTGCTCTGCGTAAGTACTGGAAACGTGCATCAACATTTGAAGGAAATAGTTAATCAATACCAAACATGTACACTATATTTTCTGATATTTGTGGCTTAATATATAGTACAACACAATATAAAGAGCATCTGTGCATCATTATAATTTGTATGACAATGCGGTCAGACCTATTTTACTACTCTATTAATATAAATACATTTTTGTCTTTGGGAAATATTAAACTAGAGTTACTCACAATTACACTGATTAATACATATATTTGTTCAATATGAATTGGGGTAAGGTTTTATTATTTATATGTGTTAAATATGAATTGGAGTAAGGGGGGCTAATACTGCCGATTACGGTCCAAGCCTGGAAAGAAGTGGAAGGGGCATAAGAAAATAAACATTTTCCACTAACAGGCAGTACCTTAATCACATTATATTGGTATATACAACCGTACAAACATAATAAAAGGTTAATAAAAAATCGCAATCAGGAAAAGGAGAAAGGGGAACCTGTAGGACGAAGAAAGCTGCCGATGTGGAGGAAGACGACGATGTGTCTGGCTGCCTCGACTGGGAACGACGACGATGCGTCTGGCTCGCGCGCTAGGGGAAGACAACGCTGCCGCCATCCTCATGCTGAAGATGGATTCAAGCTGGCAGCGGAAGACAAGATCCAAGCCCACATCACATGCGAGTCGAGCTGGGAGGTGCCTCAGTCGAGGACGAGCAAGCTAAAGGGAGAGCAAACTGATGGTAGCTGAGTTACCAGTCGGATCTCATTCGGTCGTAGGAATTTTGGAATGAGCGAGCGGAGAGAAGAAGGAAAGGAGAAAGGGGATCGGGCAAGAGTACGATTTTTTATTTGTAGGGAAGCAACTGCAATACGTTTCTTTTAGCGGTGCAAGAGCTACATGCTCACATGTGAAGGTACGGTCTGAGCAAGAGAGAAAATGTGTGAGCATTGTGTTGTGTGCATCTCCGTAGCCTATTGGGGTAAAGCACAACTAAAGAAAATACTATTTAAAGAAAAACACAAGATTATTTTTGCCGGAAAATAAACACAAGATTTTCTACATATTAGCCAGGATTACGTACAGTGTACATGCTCAAGAAAAGTACTGTGCACATGCCCAATAAAATATAGTCCATATATCATGTATTTAGCATAAATTATAAAAAATCAAACATATAATACATAATCATACGAATATAAAAACCATAACCAATACCAACGATTCATATTTGGACTCAAAATTAATGAGCATGAAACTTCTTTGCAAAACAACTATATATTTTACATGAACAAATCTACCACGACATGATGGATCAAGGCAGATAAGCTCAAATTTCCTGACAAGTCATATCAACATCAAAAACATGATCACCTGAACACATGACAATCTTCAACAATTCAAGCGGGTGTACCTTCACGATATTCTCCCAAATATGGAAGGGAATTCCTTTTTTTGCGGGGAAAAAAACTTTATTACATAAAAATAACCACATCACAACCAACCAAGAAAACTACCAAATGTTACATTCTTTTAACCAAACTTTATTACATACTAGCCCGCACGTATGTGCGGGCCATTTTGCTAGTTCTCCTCATATCGACATCTCACCAAAAACTTGAAAACTTCAATCACACAAAACTTAACGGAACTTCGTGAGATAGGTTAGTATGATAAAGAGCAAACCATTTCACTTTGGTACTGTCAAAGACAAGATTCATAATTGCTTCCACACAATGCATACCGTAGCATATCATTTTCGCAATTTATATTGAGCAATATAAGTCATAGAAACTAGAAAACAAGCAAACTATGCATTGAAAACAGAATCTGTCAAAAACAGAATAGTCTATAGTAATCTGTACTTCAACCATATTTCTGCTACTCCAAAAATTCTGAAAAATTAGGACAACATAGGGAATTTGTATATCTATCACCTATAAAAAATTCAGATCAAAAGCATGTTCCAGTGAATTCTCAAAATTCCTGGACTGAGTGCAAAAGGTTTTGTTTTTGGACAAAATCAAGTCAACTATCATCCACGCTATCCCAAAGGCTTTACTTGGCACTTTATTGAAACAAAAGCAATAAAAACATGATTACTACAGTGGCATAATCATGTGAACACACAAAAACAGTAGGTAAAAGTGTTGGGTTGTCTCCCAACAAGCACTTTTTTAATGTCTTTTAGCTAGGCATGATGAGTTCAATGATTCTCACTAAAAGAAAATAATTAAAACACAATGGGAGCATCATGAAACACATGGCAAGCACATTTAAGCCTAACCCACTTCCTATGCATAGGGATTCTGTGGGCAAACAATCTATGGGAGCAAGAATCAACTACCATAGGAAGGCAAAACAAGCATAACTTCAATATTTTCAACATAAAGAGAGGAAACTCGATATTATTGCGATATGTAAAAGCATATGTTTCTCTCTCATAATAATTTTCAGTAGCATCATGAATGAATTCAATAATATAACTATCACATAAAGCATTCTTTTCATGATCCACAAGCATAGAAAACTTATTACTCTCCACATAAGCAAATTTCTTCTCATCAATAGCAGTGGGAGCAAACTCAACAAAATAACTATCAGTTGAGTGAAAATTAAAATGATGATGACAAGTTTCATGGTTATCATTATTATTTATAGCACACATTTCATCATCATAATCATCATAAACAACAACTTTGTTATCATAGTCAATTGAAGCCTCACCCAAAATGGTAGATTCGTCACTAAGTAAAGTCATGACCTCTCCAAATCCACTTTCGTCATTATAATCATCATAAATAGGAGGCATGCAATCATTATAATAAATGTGCACATCAAATCTTGGGGGACTAAAAATATCATCTTCATCAAACATAGCATCCCCAAACTTATGGCTTTGCATATCATTAGCATCATGGATATTCAAAAAATTCATACTAACAATATTGCAATCATGCTCATCAAGAACAATCTATTGAATTCTTCTTCTACCAACTGAGCACAATTTTCTTTTCCATTATTTTCACGAAATACATTATAAAGATGAATAATATGATGCAACCTCAATTCCATTTTTTTGTAGTTTTCTTTTATAAACCAAACTAGTTATAAAACAAGAAACTAAAAGATTCAATTGCAAGATCTAAAGATATACCTTCAAGCACTCATCTCCCCGGCAACGGCACCAGAAAAGAGCTTGATGTCTTCTACGCAACTTTATTCTTGTAGACACGTCTTGGGCCTCCAAGCGCAGAGTTTTGTATGACAGTAGCAATTTTCTCTCAAGTGGATGACCTAAGGTTTATCAATCTATGGGAGGCGTAGGATGAAGATGGTCTCTCTCAAACAACCCTGCAACCAAATAATAAAAAGTCTCCTGTGTCCCCAACACACCAAATACAATGGTAAATTGCATAGGTGCACTAGTTCGGCGAAGAGATGGTTATACAAGTGTAATATGAATGATAGATATTGGTTTTTGTAGTAGGAACAATAGAAAACAGCAAGGTAGCAATTCATAAAATTGAGCACAAACGGTATCGCAATGCTTGAAAATGAGGCCTAGGGTTTGTACTATCACAAGTGCAACCTCTCAACAATGCTAATATAATTGGATCATATAACCATCCCTCAAAGTGTGATGAACAATCACTCCAAAGTTTCTATCTAGCGGAGAACATAAGAAGAAATTGTTTGTAGGGTACGAAACCACCTCGAAGCTATTCTTTACGATTGATCTATCCAAGAGTTCGTACTAAAATAACACCAATGATTTCAGATTCCTAATATTCAATCCAACACAAAGAACCTCAAAGAGTGCCCCAAGATTTCTACCGGAGAAACAAAGACAAGAACGTGCATCAACCCCTATGCATAGATTACCCCAATGTCACCTCGGGAATCTGCGAGTTGAGTACCAAAACATATATCAAGTGAATCAATATGATACCACATTGTCACCACGGGTATTCATAGCAAGACATACATAAAGTGTTCTCAAATCCATAAAAGTATTCAATCCGATAAAATAAAATCTCAAAGGGAATAACACAATTCATCACAAACAAGATAGAGAGGGGAAAACATCATATGATCCGACTATATTAACAAAGTCCGCGATACATCAAGACTGTGACATCTCAAGAACATGAGAGAGAGAGAGGGAGAGAGAGAGAGAGATTAAACACATAGCTACTGGTACAACCCTCAGCCCCGAGGGTGGACTACTCCCTCCTCATCATGGTGGCCGCCAGGATGATGAAGATGGCCAATGGTGATGATCTCCCCCTCCGGTGGAGTGCCAAAATAGGGTCTAGATTGGTTTTTCATGGCTACAGAGGCTTGCGGCGGCGGAACTTCTGATCTAGGGTCTCCGCCGGGGTTTTTGGAATATTTGATGATTTATAGGGCGAAGAGGTGGTGCGGGAGGCCACCGAGGTGGGCACAACCCACCAGGGCGCGCCTGGGCCCCCGGGCGTGCCCAGGTGGGTTGTGCCCCCCTCGGGGCAACCATCTGGTACTTCTCTGGCCCATCCTAGGTGTTTTGGTCCATAAATGTCTCCAAAATGTTTCGCGGTGTTTGGACTCCGTTTGATATTGATTTCCTACGAAGTAAAAAACAAGAAAAAATAGCAACTGGCAATGGGCACTATGTCAATGGGTTAGTCCAAAAAAATGATATAAAGTTGCTATAAATGATTGTAAAACATCCAAGAATGATAATATAACAACATGGAACAATCAAATTATAGATACGTTGGAGACGTATCAGCTGTACGTACGTGTACACGGTTTGGAAGGGATTGCCTGAACTGCTATGTTGCGGCTCTACTACTACACGTGCCGCTGCTTGCTCGGCCATGGTTCATCGTTGCAGAGAGATGGATCGACGAGTATGTACATACACGTTCGCGACCAGAATGACAATGCTACGTACGCTTCGACCAGGTGGGTCCCGGCTATCAGGGAGGATAAGGAGGCACTTCCTTGCGTGCGAAGTTATTGATGGTGGGTCTGAGCTGTCAGGGGAAGGATTCATTTTTTCGCACCTAATATGGAGGCACTTCTTTGCGCGCGAAAATGTAGCTGGTGGGTCCATCTATCAGCCTCACTGGTACACTACTCTTCCGATGGCTGTCGTTCATTGACTACGCCGTGCAGACAACACCCAGGCAGTGGACGACGGCGAGGCCTAGGAAGGGAACGACGCTGAGCCAGGGAAGACGAGGCAGGTGGATGCCCATGCAGAGGGGAGTATGAGGGTTCACTGGTTCGGCTACAGTGTAAGGCTGCCGTCGCCGGAGAATAATAGGGGGTGTAGGTGAGTAGAGGGAAGGCTTGGCCAGTAGTAGTATGGTCGGGTGGTGAGGCCTGCGCTGCAGCACAGCCAGCCACCGGAGGCTGGAGCAGGCAGTACGATGGGCGCAAGTTTGGGCGGCTGGAGCAACAAGACCATAGGTTGAAGAAGCAGCTCGGCCATTGGATTAACATCCAACAGTCAGTGCAGCTAGAATTGTTTATTGACTAAGTTGACAAAACCCTGCATACGCGTTAACTTAGTAGGCCCACAAGTCAGCCTCCAAATCTGGTGGGTCCCAGCTAGCAGGGGAACCAATTTTTTTGCGTAATAAGGTGGCACTTCCTTGCATGCGAAGATGTTTTCTGTTTTTTTATTTCTTATTTTTCGAGTTAGAATAAAAAGAGAACAATTTAGCATCTTCGATACAATCTATATTTTCACGGAAAGGATCATAATAAATCTGGTGGGTCCCAGCTGTTAGGGAGAGGAAACTTTTTATTTCCACGTAATAAAGGAAGCACTTTC